>NW_026971683.1:0-14920 GCF_963678635.1 Symsagittifera roscoffensis | reverse complement strand
TAACGAAAGTAACGGAATATTTGTGCTCGGGTTATGTTTTTTCTTCATCAGACAAATTTCGACTTTTTAACTAGCCATTTTGACGGATTTTTTTTGTATTATTCGAAAAATATTGTTGTCTTGATCTTAAATTTGTAAAGATGTTTCACCTGTGATTATTGTTCGTAAAGTTATGGGGGTTTAAAGTTTGCCATTTTTGGCCAACTTGGGACAATTAACGCGCGATATATTTCGCGCCATTAAAGCGTAAGCGGAAATTTAATTGGTCTTAGAAATCGTTCCAAATTGGTTGAAGGAAAGCTTATTTGCCATAATTGGTTTGTATATAGGAGTGAATCTATTTGGCATGTGGGGGATGATTTTCAACAAAAAAATTTCATATTACAAAATTTTTTTTTTATTTTTGATTTTTTCGTGTTATTACTGCTCCATAGACCTTAGAAGGCAGTCACAACATTCAAGGCTTTGCCCTGATACGAGCAGTTTTGTTTAATTTTATTGTAGGTTTTTCTCTTTTCGATTTTATTTTATTCTTAAGTACTCAAAGCAATTGTTTCTTGATAGTCACCATAGACTATCAATTAAATTGAATGATAAACTTATCAATCTGAAACAAATATGTTTATGGTTATTGTCCATTTTTGCTTCTCAGAAACAATATATTTATTAAAGAAACGATACAAATTTTAGGATTGTTTCAAAAAGTTTACCATGGTAAGCATTAGGTAAATAAACAAAACTGCTCCTTTTTTGGAAAAACCCTGATTGTTCTGCCGGCCCTTTAATTAGTCTCAAACGCCTCTGGTTGATTGAAATAATATCAAAGTTAAAACCCGATCCTATAATCCAAAAACTCATTAATAAATTGCTTGATTCGTTTATGGAATTAATAAAACCAATTAGGTTATTGCGTCTACTCTGATGTAGTGCGGCATAGTTCGCTACGCATAAATAGTAAGCGTACTCTTGCAGCACTAAAGTTGAAAACGCGCAGTTCAGTAGACTAATGGAAGGTTAATATAGTGCTACAAAAGCCCGGCAGGGCCCACAAAAATCCATGTAACGTTCTCCCGAGAGAAAAATTTATTTTTGGAAAAAAAAAGTCTGAATTAAAAACAACCACCCCGAACTTTTTTTCCCTTTAGAACGAGCAACATATAACTCCCGTATTTCAGTTAGATATCAGTTTTCATCATTAAACGTAATAATACCATTCATAAATTGAAGGAAAGCTTTTCTTATTCCGACTGCCTTTTAATTGGTCTGTAAAACTTTTTGCAGATTAAAATCTTCCCTAATTTTAAACTTACAACTGCCATTGTCATAACTTGAGCGTTCAAATTTGAGTTTTTTTGAAATAATGTTTCAAACTGCTAATCCCTAAATATTTATTATAGTGATATTTGATTATTGTATTCTGATCATCACGATTAAAAGTATACAAATATTATGAGTAAACTTGATTTCATTGAAATTAAATTTGTGCGCAAGATACAGTGCTGATTTAAATTAGCCGTACAAAACGAGCTAAACTTGAAAATAAAAACGCATTTTTCTCAAATTGGGTTGAGTTTAGGCGAAAACTTATGAAGACAAAACTTGCCTAAAATTTTAGCAGAATTAATATGATGTAATTTGTTTTGCGAAATTCGGGCCCAAAATTTTACCCCAAAAATGGGTCATTTTGGCTTTTTTCAATTAATCAAGAATTTCACTGAAACTACTTTGTTAATTGATGAAAAAATTATATCAAAAGAAGCCTCCTACATAGCCCAATAAAGTTAAGAAAGGTTAAAACTCCAAAAACCAGTATAAGAGAAAAAGTTTTTACTTGATAGTCGATAAATGTGATTTTTACTATATAAAACTCAGAATCTCTGTTGAAAACAAACTTTTGGAGATATAACCCTTCTTAAACTTTGTTGGGCTATGTAGGAGGCTTCTTGTGGTATAATTTTCTCATCAATTAACAAAGTAGTTTCAGTGTAATTTTTGATTAATTGAACACAGCCAAAATGACCCATTTTTGGGGTAAAATTTTGGTTGAGAATTTCGGAGTAAAAATGGCACCATTTTAATTCTGGTGAAATTCTAAGCAACTTCATGTTTGAAACGCGTTTGTTTGAAACGCGTTTGAAAAATCAAGTTTTGTTCGTTTTTTCCGGATAAATTAAATCAGCATTGTAGTAATTCGTGTTACGGTTTCAATTAAATGTTTATTCAATGCATTTGCAGAGTAATAGGTAGCACAATCACCTGAAACACTTAATTTCCAGGTTCAATCCAGAGCTTGGTTTCTCAGAAAAATTGCTTGAGAATTGGAATAAAAAGAGGCTCTGAGATCTGAAGTTATTTAAGAATATCTCCTTATTGACCGAACTTTTTGCTTGATTTGTTTTTTGTTCAGGTCATTTTTCACTACTAAAAAACAGTTGTTTTTAACAGGTTTTCTGTAAAATCTGAAAAATATTGATGACCTGTATTCAAAAGGGTGTCGAGGAAAAGGAACTGCTTCCACTGCAAACTGGTTGCTAATTTCTCTAAAAGAACACCTTTTGATTCTAGATTACTCACTTTTGGCTGGCAAACCTCAAGTTTCCCCAAAAATTCTTAGCATCTATAATGGGGTAGCGCGCGCCGAAAACACGTTGTGTCAAAATTTCCAAAATGTGCATGAAAACGCCATTTTTGGCTTGCTAATTTGCAATAGTTGCTTGCATGCGGCGCAAAAGTTTTGTCAAACTGCGATCTCTAAAAAGTTTTCCAAAAATCAAACAGTTTTTGGTCTAATTTCAAATTTAAATTGAATTTTCAACAGTTATATTTTTTTGTAATGCGAATTACAAGACTTGCCAAGTAATTTGGTTTGTTTGCCTTCCAACTGTAATCAGTTTTCGTAAATGAATTTTAAAAATCTGCCATTAAAATTGGTTTGAGATAATTGATGCGCGCTATAGTATTATCATAGCGCGTAGGCAGCAAAGTAGCTGGCTTAAATAGCAATTTGAGTTGAATTGTATTATTATTTCGTCCAATTATTAAATACAGGGTTACATGATAACCTATCGTTTTCCATTTTATGTCATTCTACCCCAAACTATTTTACCCGATGTACCAATCTACCCTCTGCCTTTCTACCCTGCTCACTAAAACTTACGCAATCTTTCGGAAAATCTTGAAAACAATTCTGAACAGATCAAAAAACCGTTCATTTTGCTAAAAAAAAACTGCCCCATGAGAATAAAACAACAAAACAACGTAAAATTTGCTTACTCGAAATTGAAATAAGTTCAAAGTATGAATAAGGAACAAAAACTTTCAATTCCTTGTATCAAAATAACGCACTTCGACTTTTTGCCAAATGAGAGGCAATCAAGTATCATCAAATCATTTTGCTTCGTCCATAATTTAAGTGCTTTTTTATGCAATGTTCAAAACATCAACTCATCGCGAAGTCAAAAGATTTATATACATAAAAGTCAAACTAATATTTGAAAAAACTATAATTATTTGTATGCAAAAAAGGTAGCGAGAACTCATGTAGTTTACTCTGATTTCGACTTCTATCGTCTCTCAAAAAACTAGCCTTCTAGCGAGCCTAAAAGCTCAAAAAAGCAGGTTTTAACAAAAATGAATTTTTATTTTGCAAACTTCTGTACATTTTTAAAGAATAACAATTTAAAATTAACTCAATTAAGCCAGGTAAAACAAATAATCAATAATTAAAATTTCATTAAGCATGTTCAAATTGTTTTTCAATTTTGTATTTCAATTTTGTGCTATCAAACATAAGTGCTTTGCTGTTTTTTTTTGGGATAATCCCTATGCAAGATAGCGCTAGGGTAGACATTTGGATTTGGTTTGATGTCCTGCTACCCATGAATAGATTAAAAAAATTTTGCGCGTAGCATTGCAAAAGGGGGATTACTAGAAAAATCGAATAAGTTATCCAAAGCTTTCATTTTCTAAAAATGAAGTTTTGATACAATTAGCTTTCTTTTTGATACAATTAGTCCTTTTTTGTCATGTTCCCTTGAAAAGTGGACAAATTTAAATGTTTTTAAGGTTTTCACAAGATTTTTTTTTTCATTCTACTTTTAGTTGTTCAGGCATTCAAGCTTCCACTAGTCGAGAAAAAATTAAACAGATTAGATTACGAAACTCCGTTGTTAGATATCTTCAATGGAGCAAATCTTTTTCGAAAATTAAACTTCCTGTTTGCTGTTTAATCGAGGCAGTTCCATTGACATTTTGGTGAATTCACTTAAGTTTGATAGCTTGCGAAGCAAAAAAGTGGAAGTTAAGTTTGATTAGTTTTAAATAAATTTCAATATCTCATGACGTTTGTTCAATTAAAATGCAGGCGATTGGTTTTTTTTTAATTTCAGTTTTTTTGGGGTATTTTTGGAAAACTCGGTCATTATCATAGTTGCTAGTGGCTTTCAGTCAATTTTCTACAAAATTCTGACTCTTTCATTCAGAACTTAATTTGAGCAAATTGAAACCAAATTCATTACTCTTTGCTTTAATGAAATTAAACGGTATCAATAGTTGTTTACTTATTGTTAATATTTCTCCACCCATCAAATGTAAAGATGCTTAATCTTATGGCGTGTAAATAAAACATCAGTAAAATCAATGATTTTCTCGAGGGGTGGATTTATTTTTCATAAAAATATCGACTCTTGGTGGAAAACTTTTTTTTTCATAATTTTGGTCAACCAGGAAAATCTAATTAAATAGCCCGGAAGGTTTTTTGAGTTTATATAACAGGGATATTTGCCTCAACTGCTTCACTGTCTTTGAGAAGTTAAGTAAATATACAAAGCTGAAGCAAGTACGCGCTTTTTTCCAGCACACTTTTATTTCAAAAAACCTAAATCCATCCATGTAAGAGCCGACACGATTTGGTTGAAAACTTATCGCAGTGTCGAATTATTTCTGTTTTTCACGCCAAAATTTGAGGTAGGGGTTATGAGTTTGCAAATCTTCATTCTTCATTAAAAAGATCTTATTTTATATCAACCATTTTATGGTAATATTAAGTATGCTCAGGGGCGGATCTAGGATTTTCTCGAGGGGGGGGGGGTTCGGATTTTCAAAAAATTTTCGAAAATTTTGACGACCTTTTTTTAGGGGTCGACCAAATTGATTGTCCGAGCTCTCTTAAAAACCTAAAAAGACGCTGTTTTGACCAAATTTTCTGCGCCGCAGGGAAATTTTTGAAAAAACAGGTCAAAAAAGCTATAATATAAAATATAAAAAAATATATAATTATTTAAATATAAAAACGCAGTTCATCCTAGATTATCGATTTAAACTTTTGTTTCAACTTGAAAGCCAAAGTTTTTAGGTGACCTTCATGGCGCCAGCGATGTAGTAAAGATCTTCGTCTTTAACAAATATCCTTTGTCTACGTTTTAAAGTGAATATCAGTGGTAATAGATCTTATTCGCTAAAAGTTGATAATTAAGAGTATAGAACCAATTTGAAGACTTACTAAAATAACTTTTAGAATAATCGTACGATAGGATTTTTCTTTGCTTGCCTTTAATTAACCTTGCTACCCAGGAAAACGCTCGAAGATTGAAAGCTTATTTTTCAATTGGCAAAATTGGTTATGTTTCTTGTGCAATGAATACGCAGGCCGGAATATTCTGTGCTATTTTCACTGCAACCAGTTATTCTAGCTGGCTTACGTTTTTTATTCAAAGAAGGGCCTTTTAAGCTTCTTCGGAAACAACTCAACTGAAACTACGATGGGCCTTAGCTTAGAAGAGGTGAATTTGTTTTATATGGATCTCCTGTCGCTTTGAACTGTGTGGCTTTATCTCACTTTATTACCATCTAAAATGGCGTACAGTCTACTGAGCTAATTGTAAAAGTCGAGATCTTTTGTCTTTTTTCCTATCTAATTTCATCTTTTTATTCTGCAATAATATTTTTTAGAAGCCTGCTGATACGTCTGAATTTAAAATCAATTGCTTCGTAGAGTTCACCTAATTTTATCCTAATTTATCCCAATTTTATCCTAATTTGGTTTTGCCCATCCCTTCAAAAGAATTCCCCCTTCCTTTTGAAAACCCTCTGTGCTCTTTTTAGACAGCTACATCAGCGGTGAAATAAGTCTCTTTATATTATTTGACACATATTGTTCAATTTCTGACTACCCTGTCATGGTATGAAAGAAGTTCGCCTTTTCATTTTTCAACAGATAATAAAGAATTTTTTTTGACATTAATAAACCCTCATAATTTGTTCTGTTTGATTTCCTGACTCTTTTCTCAACCATAATTTAAATATAACAATTTTTAATAGCAATTATACAGATCAGATATAATAATTGGCTTCAAATGTATAAAAAATTCCCAAATATAGGGTTTAGAAAAATTTGAATAGAAATTTCATTGCACAATTTACTGTTTGCAATTTTTTAAATTGAATCGCGCATTTTTAAAACGGTCCATTGAGAGTCTGTCTAGCTGGAAAGTTTTTAGTTGGCACACGAAAGTCAGAGTTTAAATTGTTAATTTTTTTGTTTGATTTTTGAAATTTTTTTGTACTCAATAGCCGGAATAAAAATCATAAACAAAGTTTTTTTTACTCCATTCTAAAAAAATAGGCTCCTTTTAGGGTCTTTTTTCTCCCATCCCATGAGAAATGTTTTTGGTGTTCATACTAAACCTTTTGAACCCACTCGTTAATTCGCAAAACTGATGCTAGTGCGAGGCGGGGGGGGGGGGGGGGGCGGAGCCATTTTTTTGTGTATCGAAGTAAGTTTAAAGAAGAAAAAATATATATTTATTATGGTCTGTTTAATGAGCATGCAATTTTTGTAACCATCGGACAATATGTACAGAAATTACCTATAAAATTTCGCAGTTTGGGGGTGGAAAAGAAAAAAAGCCAAATTTATCAAGATAAGTGACCTGCAATTTTAATCTATTTTCTAGGCATTTTAAATGGCGGCTGAGATAAACTAATTAGTCTCATTAGGTCCGTACAAAATCAAATTATAGTTTGTAAAACATGACATCGACTTTGCAGTACATTTAGAGAAAAAAAGCTAATTTCTAATTTAATTTTATAATTTATTTAACATAATATATTGAAAAATATATTACATAAATTTAATAACTATACCGTAGGGTCTCTCGGAAAGTCAAAAGTTAGATTTATAATATTTTTTCTTTATTTTTACACTGAGCTATAGACATAAAAATTTCCCGCCTAGCAGGTATCCAGGTTACTGTTAAAAAACACGGATAGCCGATTGCTATGCACGTAGCACAGAATAATCCGTTCATATTGTTACAAAATTACTAAAAAAAAAAGTTTTTTTTTTAAATTGTTTTCAGTTTTTTGTTTCTGACGTGATAGAAGTTTCTGAACGAAGAATAACTCTTAGGCAGGGTGGGGGCGGAGCCATTTTTTTGTGTATCGAAGTAAGTTTAAAGCTGAAAAAAATATATTTATAATGGTCTGTTTAATGAGCATCCAATTTTTGTAACCATCGGACAATATGTACAGAAATTACCTATAAAATTTCACAGTTTGGGGGTGGGAAGGCAAAAAAGGCCAAATTTATCAAGATAAGTGACCTGCAGTTTTAATCTATTTTCTAGGCATTTCAAATGGCGGCTGAGATAAACTAATTAGTCCCATTAGGTCCGTACAAAAATCAAATTATAGTTTGTAAAACATGATATCGACTTTGCAGGACATTTAGAGAAAAAAAGCTAATTTCTAATTTAATTTTATAATTTATTTAACATAATATATTGAAAAATATATTACATAAATTTAATAACTATACCGTAGGGTCTCTCGGAAAGTCAAAAGTTAGATTTATAATATTTTTTCTTTATTTTTACACTGAGCTATAGACATAAAAATTTCCCGCTTAGCAGGTATCCAGGTTACTGTTAAAAAACACGGATAGCCGATTGCTATGCACGTAGCACAGAATAATCCGTTCATATTGTTACAAAATTACTAAAAAAAAGTTTTTTTTTTAAATTGTTTTCAGTTTTTTGTTTCTGACGTGATAGAAGTTTCTGAACGAAGAATAATTCTTAGGCAGTTCTATTGTTCATAATAAAAGACGCATAATGGAAAACACCTTTTTGAAAAAATGAGAAAAAAATTATCTAACTTGGGATTTTTTTTGGAATTTTTAAAATATCGTTCGAATCAAGACCAAATTGGCTTCAATCTAATATATCTAAGATCAAAAAAAATAAAGAATGCAAAGTTTTCTTAAGAGATCATAGTTTTTTTTATCCATACAGTAATTGAAATTTTCAACAGAATGCTGTTATGACACTGAAACAACAGTGAATGATATCATCTCAAAACTTTTTTTGTTTCCATATGCCATCTAGCTTTCAGGTACTGCAGGTGAGTGTACGACAGCATAAACAAGGATAAAAAAGTTCGTTTGAAAAATCTTGTCACTCTGAATTGATTAAATTGATAACTAAAAAAGGATAACTGAGTTTAACTAAAACATTTATATCGGTTAACGAACTACGTCTGAAACTTCTTTGGAGTTTTTTGTTTTCAAAATCTAATTTTGGTCGCAGACAAGAACATAAATAAAACTTAATTTCAAAGTATTCTCTAAAAAGGGTAATTTTTTTTTGCGTTTTTCTAGTTTATATGTTGTTCAAGGAAAAAATTCAAAAAATCCATTTTTGTACAAATATTTTGTTTTTAAAATTTGAAAAGTTTTTGAAACTATTTGGCGTAATTAAAAAACAAGCATATATGAAATCAGATTTCATAATTGATAGGAACCATTACTGATACCAATTCTGTAAAAGAAACAGTGTTTCAAATGCATGAAAATTTTTACACAAAATATTTCAATTAAATTTCATAGGATGTGAAACTTCAGAATTTTTTCAATTTGTTTTGAGATTCTTTCATTGAACACAAATTTCAATTTCAGACCTGCAGACCAATATGTTTAAGGACTGCAGACCAATAGAATTTTCTGAAACCGTTTTTATATGACTACTGGAACAAAATTCACACATCGTTTTGTAGTTTTAGCTTTGCAACCTTATCAATAAATTAAAAGACTAAAAAGAACAAAAAGCTAATACCTTGCACACACTGATTGGCTGGTATTGTTTTCTATGTGAAAGAGTCAGTCAGACAAATTGCTCTTATGAGCTATTATTTTCCATAAAAATTATATTAATTTTTTCTGACCTACAAAAAATTGACTGCAAATTTCAAATTATTACTGTCACAAAATCTTGTGACAATCAGCAGCAAGAAAGATTGAGCTGTGAAATTAACGTTTTACTGATAAAAACTAAAATCAGGAGCTAAATTACCTGCTTTTAGCCGTTACGAACTATTACATCAACTATACTGAAGTTCATAACCAGCCAGGCACTAGAGATGTTTTTTTGGACAAGTTTCAACTTTTTATTTAACAAAGACTGATGAAACCTCTAAAGACAAAACTACTTGAGCTCAAAAACAGAAAAACATGTACCAAAATGCAGTTTTTTGTAAGGTGGTAACAAGTTGCTGATTACCGTTTAGGCCATATTGACATTAATAGCTGCCCAAAATATATATTTTTTCGCTTTTCAGCTAGCGCTTAGCAAAGAAAGCAATCTATTACGGCTCAAAATCCTTCCTAATGACCTTGAGGCAAAAGTAACTGGTTAAAATACTGTGTAAAAAGCGAGGCAACCTTCACAACTTGTACTTTATTTTGCGAGCGGAGGAGGATTAATAAAAAAATCTAATTATGAGCTTTTTTAACCATCATTACAAAAAAACACTAACATCTTACCGAATCATGCAGTTTTGTTTCATTTTGAGGCCAGTAGAATAAATATTGGAGCAAAATTAAAAATGATTTCAGAAATATCAAATTATCGCAATTTCCGAAATTAATACTACAATCGTTACAGAACACTTACAAATTTGCTCTTCAAATTGTTTTGACTAGTTTTGGAATTAAATGTTTTTGCTAAGTTTTGGAGGCAATTATCTTTGGACGGAAGTCTTTGTTTCGAACTGATCACGATTAAATATAAAAAATTATCGCCTTGAAGGAAAAAAATTGTTCATTTTTGTTCACGTTTCCTGCATTGTTTTTTAGATTTCTTCAAGAAGCGAAAGTATCAAAATAAAAAATGGTTCAAGTTAGTGTTCGTTTGTCGCGAAAAAGTTTTGTTAAGCTACCCCCGACGTCATAAGAAAAATATGAGTATTTGGCTTGGTTTTTAATAAACCTTTGGTCTCAAAACCACAATTGTCTAAACATTCTTGGAAATATCTTAAACATATTAAGTTAAAAAGGTAACTCATTTCCAAGTTGTTTCCAAACTTTTGTTACCTTTGCGACCTTTTGTTAACTTCAACTTTTACAATCTATAACTTCTTGCGGCGCCAATTATGTGCCTTAATTTATAAAGACAATAGCCAAAGCGGCATATTCTTTCGATTCATTATCTTACCAAATTGGATTGAGACAATTATATGGTAAAACAATGCTTTATTATAAAAAAACTTTTCTAACACAATATTTGTTCTTGCAGTTAGCTGTGGGTGAGTTTCATTTTCAGTTGACATTTTACCATTCAGCTGAAAATTAAAAAACGGAAAATTTCAGTTTCATTGCAATTTAAAAATATTTGTAGAGATATTAAGGAAAGATTACATCGTGAAATGTTTTTGACGAAAGTTTTTTTTCCAGTTTGCTTTATCAAAAGCAGAACTTCAGCTACAGTGGCCAATTTTTTTTGAGAGTAAATTTTTCTTAAATTGCTTCATCCGTAATTTCAGATATTTAAACCAATCAAATCATTCATTTTTGCCTCCATATTTTATTGGCCATGTTGACATTTTCAATTTGTGAATTTCTTCGTCTATCTTAATGGGAAGAATTCATTTTAAATTCCCTTGGGACTTGGTAAGTAGTTTTGAAGCAATTTGAAATAAGCTTCATTTTTCCTAAAATTAAATTGATTCTTAGTTTTTTTTCATAAATTATCATCTAAGACTAATCAAAAACTTGTTTTTCAAAAATCAGTATCAGAATGTTTCTGCTGTAGCATGTTGAAATGTTTTTTTAAAATTATACTGAAAAACTTTAAGATTTTCTAACATAATTTACTGCTTGCCAAATTTGAATAAAATTGTGATAATCACAATAATATCAGTTTATCAACGTAGAAAAAAATGAAATTTATTTATACATCCTACTGAAAAATTTTAAGATTGAGCTACCAAATTAGATTATTTTTTTTTCAGAAGAATAAAAATGAAATTCGACATCTTATTTCAAAAAGCGTTAAGGGTGTTTTGAGGCAAAATATTGAAAGGGGTTATTGGATTTTTAAAAGTTTGATGGTTATTTTAAGAGAAATTTTGGTAAGATTGCTTTTTTCTATTCAGTGAGTTTGCTTAATTTAATTTCACAATTGAACTCTAACATTCCGTTGCTCTTTCACTCTTATAATCTGCAAAACCTAAGTAACGCTGGATAGAACTTAAAAGTTACCTCAATTAGATCTCTGATATTTGCATTGATTTAATCTATCCGGGTTGGCCTTGCAGCGATAGTCATCCCTGATACAGCATTACACCATGAATCAGTGCTGGAAGTATATTGGTCATTGATAACCGGCCACTGATCAGGGGCTGAAACAGGGATGAATATTTCCAAGTGCAACACTGAAACATGGATAATTCAGTTTGACGAAAGCTACTCCGAAAATCAGCATATTTCGAATTAAAAAAACAATTGAAGCTAATTTCAAACTTTATTGCTGTTTCAGAAAAGTTTCAGCGCTAAGTCAGAGCTGGAAATTTCAGCGCTGATTCAGAGATATCATAGCGCTTATTCAGCCATTTGTCTCTAAATTTGTTCCCATGATGAATAAGTGGCCACTGATCAGGACCTGAAACAGCAATAAATATCTCTGCGACGCAAACCCGAGTACGTTGTTTTGCACAACCTTGATCTGTGAAGTCAATTCAAGTGCTTGAAAGAGATTTAGGTGAAACGCAATTGATAAATTTTTTTCAGTTTTTTTAATAGTTATTTCACCCACAGATACTTTCAAGTACAAACTGACAGTTTTAGCGCAATCATCAGTTTTTTGAGGGTATTCTCCGACATGCACCAGTAAGTATTGTTTGATATTGCAAAAAAAATTGAAGGAATTGAGCTTTAATGATCTAACTTATTCATTGTTTACATCTGATAAAGAACAATTTTTGTTGAGTTTCTCAAAAAGAATGAAGAAGTTTTTGCTTTCCGTTTAGTTTTTTTTCTAGGCAAATAATACTTTCTCACTAGCTACTGATAGCAAAATCATATGCCATCACGAAGGTATTGGTTTTAATTCTATAAGGAATTTTACCCGCAGTTAACTTTTTTCCAAGTGCTCTATGAAAGTTGTCATTTTCTCCGATTTGGGATAATTATCTTTTTTTTTCCCAATTAACGTCATTTTTCTTTTTTCGTAATAAAAAAAAAGTATAACACCTTGGGTTACAAAAAATCGGCCCTTAGGACTTGTCAATTAGTGTTTAGGTACACGCGTTATTTCGGCGCGTGCTTCCATTTCAAAATTTGTTTATTTCCCACAAAATTTGTGTATGAGTTCGCGCTTCCATCTCAAAATGCGGTCAGCCAAAAATGGAAATCTGAAGAGACAAAAGTGGTACTGCGAGCAAGCCTGAGCCGAAGAGAATTTTTGAAAAAGCCGGCAACTTTAGCCAAAACTTAGAAGCAATCAAAAATATTTTTGCCATCAGTTCTTTGCCATCTATTTGATCCGAATCCGTTATACGTTTTTTGTGACCAAAAGGGCTACAGATTCGTCAAATGAAGAGTGGAATTTTCAGCCTTTTATTCTGATACCAGCAATCTATTTCTTCGATTTCGATTTGTCAAAAAATATTTGTTTACTGACAATCAGCCAGGGGGATTTAGGGTTTTTCTCCAGTGGGCCGGGTTTTCAAATTGTTTTGATTATTTTGTCAAACTTATTTTAGGGCCGACCAAATTCATTTTTAAAGCTCTCCAAAATCAAAACTAAAACTTTAAATTGACCAATTTTCTGCGCCGCTGTAGAATTTTAGAAAAAACAGGTAAGAAAATGATTTTTGATTTTTTGAATGAAAAATCTTGGGGTGGTCAGCCAAAATGGAAATTTGAAAATGGCACTAAAGGGCTAAAATTGGTTTTGCGAGCAACCACGAGATGATTTTTGATAAAGCCGGCAACTTGGGCAAAAACTTGGAAGAAATCAAAAAGTTTTTTTTTACCATGATCAGCTCTTTTCCACTGTCACAGAATAAATTTAACGGTATAAATTGTCAGTTTTTTTGTCCAATCATTTGTTTTTGACCTATTTCATAAGCTATTTTTTGACCATTACAAAGCCAAATCGTGTATTTTTTGAACTTTAAGCGGATTCCGCAACAAGGACGCTCCCATTGTTCTTTTTTTCTTCATTCTCTTTGACTGTTTAGTTAGATAGTTATAAGCAATTAGTTGCTTTGATTTTTAATGAGAAGGTTTCAAATAATCATTAACCAGTAAATATAAACGTATTCTAAATATAATGATTAAAGACAAGCCGGTTATATAATTATTGTCAATTTCATAACATAATGAAGTTGATGAACAGAATTTGATGCAAATTTTCTCCTTCGAAGTTTTCGATTAGTGCCTTTTATCTAATTCACTTCCATAATTGGGCCTTCTTCCTAAGTACAATCTTGTTACGTTTAACTTTTCGGGTAAGTATTATTTTTCTGACTCATATTACAATTTTTATTGGTTTTTGTTTCGCAATCTAATTAAAAAGCAGTTGGTCGATGTCAATAAAATGGATAAGCTGATTCGTTGGATTTTCCGATTCGCTGAGAGTAAAAATAATCACATTAAAAAGAGGCAGTTTTTTTGGTTCGCAGTTATACATTTACGCACATAATGAAAACTTGGACTAATTTTTGCCGTTTTTACTAAATTTAATTGTAACCTCAGTCAATATAAGGTAAGTAAGAGATTCTAAATATAATCTGAAAAAATGAGATAAATTTATGAGCCCTGAGAGAAATTTGGAATAAATTGTTTTGAATTCAGTTGGATTTACGCTGTTTATGTGAAGAGGTTGAGCCAATTTTTTGTCCCAGTTGCGATTATTTAGCTAATCTATAACCGTTAAATGTTTCCTGTTT
Organism: Symsagittifera roscoffensis; assembly: GCF_963678635.1. Lineage (NCBI taxonomy): Eukaryota > Metazoa > Xenacoelomorpha > Acoela > Convolutidae > Symsagittifera > Symsagittifera roscoffensis. Next base: position 694 of record NW_026971683.1, on the reverse strand, counting down.
GCGTGAAATTGTTATATATTAATGTATTAGTTAGCGGCTGAAACCAAGAATCTGAAACTTGAAACGACCTTCGATATATAGTAAAAACTGAAATTGACCTTCGGTTGCGATTGTGGATTTAAATCATTTCGTTTCTCAGATGAAATAAAAAATATGTTCGATAGAAATATATCATTTTTAATGTTTTCTTCAAAAAGTGTAAGCATTGAAACATTTCCCTTTTTTATTTAAAAAAACTTTAAGGTGATATTTAGATGTTATTTTTTGCTGGAAACTTGAAAAAAAAGAAAAAAATAGACATTTTTGTTTTTCTCAGTTTCATTAAATTTTTAACGTGCTCAAAAGATTTAAACGATTTGACGTTAGAGATTAAAAATGACAGCTGATTTGTTTCAATAAAATTGTCATGGTTTTGTTTAAAGTCCTCAATTTTCTTTTGCTACGTTTATACATTGCCAAAAATTTTTTACCCGTTTCTTTCTTGTCAAAAACTTGAGATTTTCTGTTAGGGTCAAAATTTTCACTGAAACTTAAACTGCATTCTACTCAAATATATAATCTGTTTCGTATAACTTGATTCGTGCACACAAAATGAACACAACATACAGCCTTTGTATGATGTGTTCATTTTTTCCAGATCAAGGGAAGATTTGGTGGGACGCTCTCCCCTATGGGGTTCGACCACCTCGCAAAC
>NW_026971682.1:0-24555 GCF_963678635.1 Symsagittifera roscoffensis | reverse complement strand
ATTTAGTTGACATACTATACAATCATTGCATAGTACTTTTATCCAAATTGGTGCATTTGGGAAGTAAAAATTTTGTATAAAACTTGAATATGTTTTTTCTGATCCAGAGTGTCCTTTAATATTTTGTGTATGTGAAATATGAAAAGCTATAAGAATCATACTTAAAGGGAGACAGGGAACTGTAGATTCATTCAGGTTATACTCTAAAAGGTCTGTATTTTCGTTAATTGTTGTGTTGTTAAATTTGCGAAAGTATCGGAGGAGTGTTTTGTTTCCTAGAATGGTTGAATCTGCCTTGACAGGTTTAGTTTTATATTTGTGCCATGATTTTAGTTGTCTAATTATCGGGTCAAGATTTTGATATTGTTTCAGTGTTGAAATTGTAATTGTTTCTGTTGGAGGGAGAAAAATGTTTTCAATTTCGAATTTAGATAAGGGTATTGTATCAAGTGGGTCGTGGAGGTCAAAAACTTGATTTATTGTGTATTTTGAATCATTTGTTTGTGGTCCTGATAAATTTATTTTATCAGTTAAATTTTCTTTTTCAATTAGTGGAAAATGGTCTTTCTTAGGTGGGTGTTGTTTTGTTAGTTTTTGTTGGGTGTTATTTTTTATCCATTGAGAATATGGGATTAGTTTGAAAGTTGATGTTCCAAGTAGATCAACTTCATAATGATTATTTTGACAATCTAAATAAAGTGGGAAATGTTGTAAACTATTTATTTGTGATTGTTCAATATCAGTTTTTACTGCATATTTGCATTCCAATCGGGGTGATGTTTCGTTGTCTGCAAGGTAGAATTTTATGTTTTTGGGTATTTCAACTGTTGTTTTTCGAGTAAGTAATTCAGGTGGTGTATTTCGACTTAAGGTGTCTGGTAATGCAAGATTTTTTCCTGCAGTCCAAACTATATGTAAGTTTGGAAATTTCATTAGAATTAGTTGAAATCTGTAAACTCGGTGGTTTGGGTTAGATTTTTGTGTAAAGAGAAAGATGATTGGTTTATGGTCTGTGAATAAAACTGTGGGGTGTTTTGATCGAAGTATCAGAAATTCATATTCTGTCAGTGTATATATTATGGCTGTACATTCTCTCATTAGAGTTGAGAGTCGTAGCTCTGCTTGAGTGAATAATCGAGAATTTGCTGATATGAGGTTCATTTTATTTGTACCATTATGTGATTGTAATAGTGCTGCACCGATGCCAAAGTTCGAAGCATCGCACATTGCATAAAATGGTTGATTTGAATCTGGAATTGTGTTTGAAATTTGTTCAGTTAAAAGTTTCTTTATTTCTTCAAATCGTGTTTGATGTTTTGTGTTCCATTCAAAATTATTTTGTTGTCTAAGGATGTTATAAAATGGTCGTAGATATAATTGCATTTTATAAACATATTTACTTAAAAAGTTTAACATTCCAAGAAATTCTTGGATTTTCTTTTTATTTGTTGGTGGTTGAAGTTTTTGAATAGCGTCAATGCGTGATTTCAATGGAGTGATTGTTTTTCTTTCTATATTATGTCCTAAGAATTTAACTCTTGTCAAAAAGAAGTGTGATTTATCGGGGGCGGCCTTCAGATTTTCGTTCTGAAGTATTTGGTGATATTTTTCTAAAACATTGAACATCTCGTCTTTTGTTTGTGATTGCATAAAAACATCGTCTAAATAGGTGATTGCGTTTTTCTTGAGTATTAGTGGTCTAAAAATTTTGCTCATAAAAGCTGAAAATGCTGCTGGTCCTATGGATATTCCATAGAATAAGCGGTTGAATTCATATTGTTGGTTTCCGATAACAAATTGTGTTAAACGTCGTGATTGTTCATCTAGTGGCATTTGATTGTATGCACTATTCATATCGGCGGTTGTAAAGTATTTGCCGTTTATTTTTGTTAAAATAACTTGTATTGGTTCAATGGGCCAATTACATTTTGATTCATCTATAAGTGAATTGAGGTATCTAGCATCGAGAACGATTTTTAATGATTCTCCTTTAGCTAGAATGATAACGGGGTTGATAAATGTGTTCCCTTTTGGTTGTTCTTCTTTATTAACTGGTGATATAATGTTGTATTGTTCTAAAATATCGAGTAATCTGTTCACTTTATCATGTAAGTGAATTGGTACTTTACTTGCTCTCTGTTTTTTGAAAACTGCGTCTGGTTTTAACGGGAGATGTAGTGATGAACTGATTTTTCCAACATCGAATTTTGATGTTGCATAGACTGATGAATATTTAATTAGCTGTTTGGCTAACTTTTCGAATTCGTCTTGTGTTATTTGTGAATGTTGGAAATTAAACATTGTTAAAAATTTCTGTTGGTCCTCTGTGTAGTTACTTATGTTGAATGTAGGTTTGAAATATGGAGTTTTTGTGAAATAATCCGTATTTCTGTTTTCGTTACTTATTATATTATTTATAGATAATTCTTCATTAAGAATTGTAGATTGGCAAATATCTAGTAATTGGAGTATATTATTTACGCGATAGGCTTTTTCGTGTATTGGTGATATTGTAGCGTTGGTTTCACAATATCCTAAAAGTCCTAAAGGTAATGTTACTTGGTAAGGTGTGTTGTTATAGACATGTAAGGAAATGATATCTGAATTCGAATTTTTCAAATATTTTATGGATGAGATTGTGATTTTGAAAAATTTGTGAATAGGTTTGAATTCAAAATCTGACATATAAAATTTTTGTTTGTTTTGTTCTTTATCATATTGGTGAACTTGTTTGATTGAAAAATTATAGATATTTCCTGATAGTGGTTTTAGGTGTTTTCTTTGTTGGTTAAATATCGGGTAGAATTTTGAAAAGAATGGTGGTTGTTTATTTAATCTTTGAAAAAATGTTAAGGATGTTTCTTTTGTTTTTGTATATTTATCTTTGATTAATATTTTACTATTTAGGATGTTAATTGTTGGTATATACTTCGAAATAAATGGTATTCCAATGATATTATATTTAATATCAGTGATATGGAATATTTGTTTAAATGGCTTATTTAAAATTTTGCTTTGCTCCATTGTTCTGGTGGGGAGGAGAAATAATTGGATTTTTCCGTAGTTTATCAATGTTGATCCTTGTGCTGTTGCTAACTTACTGGAGGTTTCAAGAGGTGTTAGCTTTGGGTGTAAAGTTTTTATTTCATTCCATGTGGGGATGTTTATTATGTTTGATTCTGCTCCTGAATCAATTAAAAAATCTATTTCAAGGTCTGGTGGTTGAAATTCTTTATTTCTTGGGCTTTCTAAGAGAAATGGTATTGTCCAAATTTTTTCTTTGGGTTGTTCTTTTTGTATATTTTGATAAATGTGGTTTGTATTCAAGCATTTTGTTTTGATATTTTTATTGGTTTGATTTGTAGTGTTAATCTCATTTGTTTCTTGCGTCGTTGGTGTGGAATTTATGGGTGTAGTGTAATAATTTTGAAGAAATTCTGATTGATTTTCATATATGTGTGATGAAAAAGGTTGTTCATATATGACAGATTCATAGTCATTTTCGATTTTTATCATATTGATAGAAAGAGTGTTTTCAGTATCACTTTCTGAATCGGATGATGTACAGTTTATTTGATTGAGTTGTAACGTATCAGTTACTGTGTCATCAATACCTGGAGGGTCTGATGTTGTTTCTGGATTAGATTGTACTTGATTAATATGTCTTTGATGTTTAGGTGTACTACTTCTGTGGCGATTATTAGAATTATTATAGTTATTATTATTCCGGTGTGGTGATTGGGAATAATTTCTATAACGATTATTATAACTTGAGTGTTGATTCTGTGAATTATTTCGCGATCTGTTTTGGTAATTATTGTTTGGTCTGTTAAAGTTCGATCTATTATATGAGTTATTCCTTGATTGATTGTTCGGGTAATTCTGGTTTCGGTTGTTTGAATAACTTCTATTTCGATTATAGGAGTAGTTTCTATTCCTATTGTATGATGAATTTCGTGATTGGTTGTTTGGATAGTAGTTATTTCTTGATTGGGAATTAGATCTAGAAACAAATCGTTGTGTATTTGAATGTGATCTGGAGTAGTTATTTCGACTATTTGGTCTATTGTAGTGATTTTGTGATGAATTATGCGTGTTTCTTCGTTCTGGTGATCTTCTCCCTCCCCCCTTCTATAACTTGAGTTATATGGTGATTGATTTCTTGTATAATTTGTATTGTTCGGGAGTGGTTTTCCTGAACTGTTGTTGCTGTAGACTGTTTTGTTCGGTAGGTTTTGATCTTTTTTCATGTATTGATGGAATGATTTATTTGGTTCTTTATATTTTTGAGGTTTATTTTGATTGTCTTGCTGTTTTTGTCTACATTCGGAAATACTATGTCCGTATCGTCGGCAATAATTACACCATTTTTTGAAAGATGGTTTGCCTTTAAAGTTTGGGTTCTTTTCGTAAATATTGAGTATTTCAGTGATTTTTTCAACGAGGTCTGTCTCTGATTCCTGTATATTATTAATATTAGTGGGAGTCGTTTCAATTCTGTTAACGTATTGTAATTTCAGATTTTCCGTTTCTTCTAGTTTCATCGTGATTTCTGCTTGTTCTAATTTGTCTACTAGTTTTCGAAAATCTAAATCGGGTTCTCGAATTGAAGAAGGATGGGATGCTCTCTTTTTTATTGCTATTTTCCTTAATTGTGGTGTTAAGGTCATCATTAAGATTTCTGTCATCTTTGTGTTTTTATAGTCGTGTGTATTTAGTGAATATGCTTTTCGAACTAGTGTTTCGATTCGTACTGCTAATTGCTTGATGGTTTCGTTTGGTAATCTGCGAATTTCATTACATAAAACTCTTTGTTGTTGTTTGTTTCTTTCGGAGTCAAACATTTTTGAAAATTCCTGTGTAAACCTTTTCCAGTTTGATTTTATTTCTAGAGGTAGTACTGAAAACCATTTTTGGGCTGCGCCATCTAAGGTTGTTTGTATTAACGCTGTGCGTCGATGTATCCAGTTTTGATGTAGTGGCGTATTAATTGGTTCAGGTCCAATATTTAAAATCAGGTTTGCTGTTACTGCATTTAAATAATCTTCTACAGAGTATTCAGGGTCTGTTCCTGTGAAAACCATTAAAGGTTTGTTTGATGTTATTGATGATCCACCCATAAGGTATGGATTCATTGTCATTTGTAATGATTCTGCTGCATTTGGCATTTGAGAAAAATTTGAAAGTTGGTTTCTTGTTATTTCATGTTGTTGGAGATAATATGGGAGTGGTATTTCATTTTGCATTTGTGATGGTTGATACGAGTGTGCAGTCATTGGATTTTGTTGTTGAATTGGTTGAAAAGATTGTGTATTAATTAGATTTTGTTGTTGAATTGGTTGTTGATGTTGTGCATCTATTGATTGTGGAGAAAAATTTCTATGATTTGTACGTGTTCTCTGTATTCCTTGTCTACGATATTCTTGAGTATTTGGTGCAAATATATCTGGTTGTAAGAAATCATCATCTGAGGATAAATAATCCATTTGATAAGATGTCTGTTTTTTATTTTTATTTTGTTGAAAAAATGGGTAATTTTCACTGTGATCCTGTGGAGGATTTGTTTGGAAATTTATTGAATTAGGTTGGGTCATTGGGTTATCCCAATTTCGAGATCTTGTATATTGGTTAAAATTTCTTTGTGGTTGATTATATGTTTTTGATGGATGTGTATAATTATAATTATGGTCTGTAAAGTTGTTTCTAGTGAATGTTTTGCGTGTTTTTGATGGTATTGTCATGGGTCTGTATGTTTGGTAATCCATATGTGAATATTTAGGGGCAACCGAAGGTTTAACGGTTGATTGTAAGGTTACCTGTGTTTGTGAAGGATTTGTATTTCTTGGTGTTGTTAAATTTGGGCGTATTGGTGAAATACTTTGTTGTGTAATTGTGATGGTGTCTGGATATCTTGTTGAGTAAGATTCCTAGTTCCATTGAGGTTTTCATTGTGTATGACTGTAGAGTTTAAACTATTATTTTGTGTATCGGGCAAAAATGTATGATAGTTTAATGGTGTTGCATCAATGGTGAATGGTATTATTTTTACATAATCTCTTATGTAAGATATCGTACTTATTGCTTGACTTGAGATTGATTGTGGGAAGCTTATAAATGCGGGATGAGACCATTCGGGGTCCCAAACATAATCTGATTGTTCTGTGATAGCGGTATCATCGTTCAAGTTTTGGGGTCTAAAATTTTTTCTTGCTTGTGCAATTAAATCAATATTGTGTGTGAAATAATCTATTATGAACCATGCCAAAATTTTTTGTAGATCGTGTTTTGTATGTTGTGAAACGTCGTCTTTCGTGAAATTTTCTTTAATGATGTTTAAATAACTAGAGAGTAGTGTGATTTCATGTCGTACTCTTAAATGTTTAGATGTTTCTGTCGGTGAGACATTTGTTATTGGGATTTCGTTTTCTAATATCGAAATATAACTATATATTATTCCGAAAACTTCATTGGTGAATATGGAGTTTGCTCTTTGTGACTTATGATATTGGATGCTTTTTATATATTCTGAAAAAACTTTTGAAAATTCTAAATCAAGATCGTCTGTTTGAATTGTATATTTTCTATTATTATGGTTTGGTGAGGTGAATTCTATGGAGTAGATTCCATACTGTTGTGTTATGTTGCATATATCTTTTAAGTAGTGGTCTATGATTTGTCTTTTGATTTTTACATCTGGGAACTCTGTTTTACATGGACTGATTCCGGGTTCAAATAAATTTAATAGTAAATTTTTGCAAAATATATGCTGTCCTCTATCAGTGGTTGCATCTATTATAAAAGGAAAGATTTCATCATCATCTGGGGTTTCGTCACCTGGGGTGTGCGTTGAGCTCATTTTTTCGTTCGATGACTGTTAATATGTAATTATTAATGTGTCGAATTGGTTGATTCCAATTGTATAAATGTACTGGTTTGTGTTTATACTGCTTTTTTATTCTTCTTTTTCCTCTTTTTGATGAATTTGAAGTTGTTTCTGAATCAGAAAAATATAATTGATCGTGAAGTGGGCAATTTTTATCTATTGATTCTTTTAGTTTGTAAAGTTCGTCTAAACTGTTGGTTTCTGATTCTGAAAATGCGTTTCGATTTTATGAAAATCTTTTTCGTGTTATTTGTCTTTGTTTCGTTATTATTTTTCTTTTTAGTGTTTGTCGTTTTGTTCGAATGTATCCAACTGTTTGTGTATGAGGTGTGATTACAAGGTCATATTTTTTGTTATCTATTTCACAATTGTGTAAAACGATTGTTTGTTTATTTCCTAGGTTTTTAAATGACATAAGGTTTAGGATGACGGATGCAAAAGGTTGTTAAATGATTTCTATTTTCCTAAACTGTTAGTTCTTACGATTTTTTGGTTAGCTTAACCTGGGTCTATTTGTTCAGGGTTGGAGAGAAAAGTATATCGATTCCGAAGAATGATTTTTTACTTTCTCGTGGCTAGTATAAGTTAAGGTGTTAACTTACTTAATCTTACTTAGGGGTAGTGATTGTGTTCAAGGGTTGGAGAATAGTAAATCGATCCACAAGGTTCAGGTATAATTAGAACGCGAGTAGTTCGTTAGATACTATTTTAAACTTACTAAGTCTAAGATTTATCCTGGGTCTGTTAAGAGGGGGGGTCAAGTGAAGGATGAATAACCGAAGTTCTTCACTGTTTATCCTAATTTGAATGATTAGTTTTGTTTAAAAATTTCTATTAGTCTTAGGTCTTTAGAAAGGGTTGGGTAGTGAATCGACGTTTGAGGTCGTTAGACACTAATTAAGTGGGTGGGGGAGAACAAAGTTGTTCTGTTTGATCCAAGGATAAGCCTTGATGATCAAATTTGAAATTTAATTAAGTAGAAAATGATTTAAGATCCAAGGATAAGCCTTGATGATCTGGTTTTAAAATTAAGTGAATTTAAGATTTAATAAAATTTTAAATGTGTGTAAAGGAAAGATTTAGTGTTTTGATGATATTAGTGGGTTTATGATTGCTGTTATGTTTTAGGTGATGGAGCTGGAACAACAGGATGATTTATGATTACTAACCATTTATTGTCATGCTACTAATTTTTATTTTTTATTTTTCAATAATTATTTTTCAAACATGTTTTGTATATTACTGCAGAGTTTTAGGAAAACGATCTTAGATCTTTTTATCAATCGTTATTGTATATTAATAATTTTGTTTAGCGTCTGAAATGATTTTGAAGATTAACTTCAAGGTTTTATGTTTGCAAATGAAAATCTAAATTCATTGCCAGTAGTATTCTAAATATAAAAGTTTGTTCTGGTTTTTGCCTAACTATCATATAGCTATATGGCAAGTTTCTACTTTGTCGTATGTCGTCTCTGGTTCGAGGTCTTCTTCCAATTCCGGGTAGTTCTGTTATGGTTCGGAATATTGGCTCTGATCTATTGAGTCGTAGAGACATTTCGATTAAATTATTGTCGTATAACATTTTGTAAATGTTTTTGTCTAATTTCTAATCTATTTTGGTTAATTCTAAGCTATTAAGGTCTTGTTCGAGACTTATGGTCGCACCAGATGAGTTAGGTCTGGAGTGTATAACTCATAGAGTAATTTCGGATAGGGTACACCGTCTGCTCGTCACGCTATCTTATTTTCGGCCGGATAGATTCGTGCAACTTCTTAGTCTAATACCGATCCTAATCTTACTCTTATACTATCTAGTCTCAGGTTGTTTAACTAGTCTCTGCTAGGCTCAATAGATCTAGGGTATACTGGTTTATTGCGGCTGCTGAAGTGCTCGGGAGAGTCCAACTAATTTCTAAGTTAAATTCAAATCTCTCTGGTGCTGAAATTACAAGTAACTTCAGCACTTACAAATAAGTGGGTTGTTAGTTAGATGGATCATGATTGGTTAATATTAAATACTTTACATTGGTAAAATATCTAATTTATCCAATCATAAAATGTAGTTTAGATCAGGTTCCAACTTTCATCTATTACTATTTTATCATTTTTATCATTTTTCTTCCAAAAACTCAGAAAAAATTTTCCGATAGAAACCGTGCATAAAAAAAGACTACTAACCATGTGCGGTAACAGTGGCACATATTTTTGGGTCAATAATTTTCCAACAAATAGTTTTTTTTCCTTGCAAAATTTCATTGCAGAGTTTTGTCTTGCAAAGTTTGACGAGTTTCACGGGTATCTTATCCAACTTTGTTTTTCCCAAAGAGCTTTGTTTTTTTTTCCAGAAGAGCTCAAACTATTACTGCTTTATTCTCATCTTTTTGAAAAAAGGCGAACAGATGCCTTTTTTCTGAATTGCTTCGTGAGTTCAATCTTATTGAATAATTAAGAAAATTTTCTGTGAAGAAAAAAAGCTAAGTAATTGATGATCAATCTATCAAAACTGCTTGTATCAGGGCACAGCATTGAAAGGTCTAACTACCTCTGAAGGAATAGAAACTAGTTTTTGGACTAAAGATTAGCTTGTGTATTCAATGGTTTGTCATGAAGAGCTCTTTTTTTGACCTCAAGTGACAAGTCTACCACAGGGTGGGCAATTCCAGCTGCAGTAGTTGTATAGCAAAAAGCTTAAAAAATTGGACAGACAAAATTAGTCAAGAAGAGCAATTGAACCATCTTGAGAAAAACTTTGCATGCTAAGCAAATCAAATTTCATATAGCAAATTGTGTATCAAGGTTGTCTGATGCAACAAAATTGGGTTCTTTTGTAGTTCCCCTTTTAGTTTTTTTCTGATATTCAAAATACAAAATTCTAATTTAAAGAGCTTTTTTATTTTTAAATTTTTGTTTAAGTGGGTTTGTTTAAGCATGCAAAATGCCATGTGAACAATTTTTGAACAACTTTATCTTGTAATTTTATTGGGACGGAAAACTGGAAAATAGCCCAGAACTGCATTCAAACTTCAGTCAAAATAATAATGAAAAACTTTTTTCTTTATAAATTTTGTCTCGCGAATTTTTTCCAACTCTCATGACCACCACAATTATCGAGACGCAAAGAACACAGCTTGGAATGAAAAAAGAAAGCTCATCTCATAAAAACCATTCAGTCAAGAACGTTGATAAAATACAAAACAATCTAAAATAAGGCAGGTTTAAGAGCCTCTGATAGCTCCTCGGCAATTTGCACAATCCGAAAGTACTGTAACTTACTGGTACAAAAATTTAATCATACTTTTCTACCAAATTGTTTTTGTGGTTATTTTTTGTGATTATTTTTCAAACATTTTTATTTTACTTTTTGCAATTTTCTGCAAAAATCTAGCGCAAACTTCCCCATTCTTCCCTATAAACACGGTTCACTCACCCCTACTAATCCATTATAATTGATTATGTTTCATTTGATAAAGTGTTTTTGAAAATTATTTGAAAATAACCAATTATAATTGTTTAAAAAAAGATTGTGAGAAAAAGACCATAAAATTTCAATTATAATTGTGAGAAAAAGACCATAAAATTTCAATTTAATCGATAATTATCCATGAAACTTCAGTGCGATCAAAAACTGGAACAATAATGACAAATAGTGGAAACCGAAAGATCAATTTATTGTGCACAGCTTTTTAGTAATGTCTTTACTTAAAATACTGCATTTGAAATAGATTCATAGATCATAACAAATTAAAACAATGTCCCATTGCCAGTCTTGGAAATTGCCAAAAATATTGTTTAAAAACCAATAAAAATAGGCGATAAATAATGTTGATCCTTTTTCAATTACTATACCCATTTTAGTCAAATACAATCCACTGATAGTTGATTTTTTTTCAGCTATTCGTTAGGATACTTCGAGGACTATAATTCTTTTGACTTGAAATCATTGTTTTTGTGAGAAATCGTTTTTTTAAGGGAACGTACAAACTAATAAAGTGTACTTTTTTGTTTTAAAAAACCTATTATTTGGTTCAGAAGTGTGCTTGCGCCACCAACTTATTAAAACTATTAAACACAAAAACTTGAGCGTGACAAAATTTATGATTCAATGATTCATTGCGTTGAATCCTGGATACGGATTACCAGCTGGTATATCAATCGCGTGCGCTAAAACAACCCGGGTTGACCTCCATAAACCGAAAATGCTTATCTTACAATTCCGTACACCGAAAATGCTTATCGTACAATTCCATGCATCAAATGTATGGAAAAATGCTACTCAACAATTTTCATACAATTTCAAAAAGTCATTGCAAAAAAATTCCAAATAGTTTCTGCTGATGTTTGAACCAAATAAAACAGTCTGGTGATAAAAAAAATATGTTTTTTTTCTGGAGAAAAATGATTATCATACAATTTTCATATAAAAAAATGTATTACTAGCATTTTTTTGATGGCGACTGAAATTGATTTTTTTTTCATTTTTTTTTGTTTTTTTTTCACCCGCAAATCGAATTTTGTACTCGAACAAACTTTTTCCAAAGAAAATTTTGCAAACAAATTTTTTTTTTTGTTTGTATAACGTAGTCCTGGATACACAAAGATTGGATTTTTTTCCGTTTCTCTGGATAATTTTTTCAAACAGGCTGAAAATTCCTATGTTTTTTGTATGACATGTGTATATATGCCTCGATCAATGTCTGATAATTTGGTAATCCTAATTTTAAAAATAACCTTCTTCGAAAAAGTTTGCTAAAGTTTTAATGTTTGAAGCTTTCAGTAAATAAATTGTGAAAAGAACTCTTACACAATTCAGGTAGTTTCCAATGCATTTTAAATGCCAGACAACCAACTTTTCGGTGACTCTAGTTTTGAGTAAACCATGGGTTTAGTCACTTGTGTTCCGTCACGAACACTTCCCATAAACTTTGAGAAACAAAATTTTAAAAAATCAATTTTTTGATACAAAGTGCTTATCCTACGATTTCCATATATGAAAACTGTAGGACAAGCATTTTTGGTCAACCCGGGAATCTCGAAAAAAATTGTTAAGCAATGAATTTTTGCAAAAAATATTCGGTATATTGGTTTTTATTAATAGAGAAAGACATATTAAAGTCAATAAGTTTGAGTTCTTTTTCAAATAAGCACCGATAATTGATTCTAATCCGCACTGACAGAAATGGTTTCCGGTCGAACGAATTAAATTGATTTTGAATCGATTTTAAATCGATCTAAATTGATTAACCATGTACAATTCACAAACTTAAATGGATTTTGAATCGATTTAAATTGATCTTTTTGAAATTTTTAAATCGATTTAAGTGTCTAAAAAACCGATTCAAATCAATTTCGATGGATTTTACTACTCGCTAAAATCCATCCGAATCTCACTTAAATCCACCAGAATCTCATTTAAATGCATTTTGAATCGATTTAAATCGATCTTTTTGAAAAATTTAAATCGATTCAATTGTCTAAAAAATCGATTCAAATCGATTTCGATGGATTTTCCGACACACTAAAATCTATTTTGTTTTGTTGGAATTTTTTATTCTCGATTTTTTAAATGCAAACACTCGTGCCAGATGTTATAGACTTCAATAAAATGATCCACATAAATCAGTTTTAAGCTCGAAAAAAGGCAATGAAATTATAGAAAATTTTTGTAAAACAGATTTTGCAAAATCTTATGTAAAAAACAAGAAAAGAGTCAGAGTAAATTAAAATTTGATCTCGTTAATATCCAATTATATCATAGAAAGATATGAAGATAAATCAGATTTTGGGTAAAACTTATATAACGAATCAAGAAAAGGGTCAATATAGATCTGTTTTTGAACTCAAAATATGTTAAAAAAAAACCAAAGAATTTTATCGATATTTTGGTCTTTTTATTTGGTCTTTTTTATGCTACAATACGCTATGGATGTAAAAAATGATAGGTAATGAATAAATGTAATCAAATTTCAAAACTGATAAATCTCGAATGAAAAAAAAATCGATTTATATCCGTTTTAAACCCCTTGAAATTAAAAACAAATTCAGACTGGAAAAAATGCAATTAAATTGATTTAAAATTTGGATCAATTTTTTAAGCTGAGTTTTAAGATTAAATTAAATCAATTTTAAATCGATCCAAATCAATCTTCATCTTTTTTGTTTAATCATCGTACTTTTTTCATACTAAAATCGATCTAAAATTAATCAACGCACTTTTTTTTAAACTAAAATCAATCCTTATCCATTTTTCAGTGCGGGAATGCTCACGCTTTTAAGATGAAAAACTTGCTAGCTCATTTTTTCTAGAACCTCCTTGATGAAAAAAAAACTAAAAGAACAACCAGATGATAGCCGATAATTTTGCAAATGATTCTGTTATTGTTGTTTTTCGAAACAAAAAAAGCAGAGAACAAATACCGTGCTTGCGAATAAATCATGTGACCCATCTATGTATATTCTGTTCTAACACGCAAAAACACACTGACTTTAAGTGATCACTCACATAATTGGTCTCTGAGACGACTGATCGTGATGGATGTCATTAGTTCATCTACTTAACTTTAAACAATTTTAAAAGTCAAAACCTTCTCAGCGGAAAATCGAGTGTGGTATACGCAAATGTATTTTTGAAACAAAAGTGTTATCTCGCCAGTGAGAGAGTGAAACGGAAGCATTTTCCGGGTCTTTTTTCTGTGATTGAAAATAGATTGACATTGATGGAAACGGAAGCGTTCAACTCTGCCAAATTAGAAGTGCAAAAAAAGCAAAAAAAGTAGTTGAAAATAAATATAAAGTGTCATTGAGTTATTCAAGACTGCACACAGGGGTATGTAAACAATCTTTTGTTGCCATTTTCAGTCCGAAAAACTAATTTATGTAATATTTGCAGGAAACATGTTTCAACTGAAGGAGTTTTCAGCAAAAATGGATCAACTTTTCCCTGACCTTTTAGCTGATTAGTGCAAACGCTAACAAGCTTACTGTTAATTTACTTGAAGTCAAACCTTGAATAGATGAACATGTTTTGTTCGAAAGTTTCACCCCGTTTCAAGCGTTGAAAAATGTCGGTTATACTGTGATTAACGTATCAGTCTTTCTGGAATTCAGAAAAAATCTATTGAATTCAAGATAATTTTTCAATGGATTATTTTTTATGATCGATTGTTAATTCATCAGTCAATACGAGGCCAAACTGTGCACTCAATAGGCGCACACTTTTGTGTCTGTATGTTTCTGGATTCCACAGACACATCTTTATACATGTTCCGAAATTTGAGTGATTCCACCAACAAAACTTCCGTAGAATCCGCGTACAAAAACCTATAACGTTATTTTTGTCGGCACATTTATTGTGTAGCGGACTCCACACAAAGCCAATAGAGCTATCTGATCTGGATTCAAAAATTGTAAGTGGATTCCACAAAATGTAAGTGGAATCCGCAAATGTAAGAGGAATCCGCAATATTTGCAAGCGGAATCCGCATTTGTAGGCCGATTCCACAAACTGTAAGTGAATTCCGAATTCTGTTTACCACTGATTTTGCATATGAACAATCAAAAATTAGAGCTAGAATTCTTATCCATAGCAATGCGGACTTTAAAAGCAAGGACCTAACCATTGTCAGCCGAATTTACGAACAAATCTCAAAACATTGGTTAACTTAATTGGTGTATATCACCTGTTCGTATTTTGAAAACACAACGCCGAATAAATTCAATATGTGGAGTTCTTGGGTTGAGAGTGTTTGGAAACACAACGCATAGAATTATGTCATTATTTGAGATTGCATCAATCCCAAATACTAGTTAGTATTTGGGATACTATAACTCCCAAAAACTGATCTAGTAGATTCCGGTTCTAGTAACTCATGAAGGCAGTACTTGAGATTAGTCGAAAGTGAAATCAAATCATGAGGGCAGTTTTTTTTTGAAAATATGATGCTACATCTTTCTGAATAACTAGCTCATAATTATTAAACGGTTTTAGTGCTCTAAATGTCTTAATTTTTCTCTAAACTTTCTGGTGATCACTCAGTAGGCAAAAGATATAACTTTCAAAGTTATAATACATGTATACCTATATTTGAACGGAATCTGCAAACAAAATGCGGATTTCACTTATAGTTTGCGGATCACATTTTTCGGGTTCCGCTTACAGTTGCGGATTCCGCCTCAGCTTAACTTAACTATATACATTATTATTTGTTTTAAATTCCAGTAAATGTTCTGCATTCCGCAAATCTGGTTGCGGTTTCCGCATATTCGCCTATTTTCGGAGCAATTTTGAGCGGTACAGTATTTTAGGTATTTGTTTGTGGCATCTAAAACAGCAAAAATATCAAAGAAAAATCGCAATACAAATGTGTTTTTGGTATGTTGCGGATTCCGCTTACAATGCACAAAAAGCACAGTTTGACATCGTAATTATTTTTCGATACAGTTTTAATCAATTATAATTGAGGTTTTTTATCCCTTGTTCTGAAATATAATCCACTTCAATGGATTTTCTTCTTTTTTGTTGAATTTAATCATTTTTATCTGCAAGTTTTGTTTTCAAACTTGCCTCTGATTTGCTTATATTTAATGCTTACATAGATGATGACCAATGTAAGCAATTGAGCATTGTTTTAGCAGTTTTCGAATCAATATAAATACATAAAGTTTTTGCTCTTTGGTTTCTAATCATGATCCCCAGTTTTTTCCACTACCGAAAATGAAATAAGTGCTTTAGATTGATGATAAGTTTGGGTAAAAATTTGCTTCCAGTTGAGCCAGAAGATTGCGTTTTTTCAGCAACTGTGTTTACTTTAACAATATATTTGCGGTGTCATAACATTCAGCGATTTAATCAAAATTCTTTAATAATAACATCGAAACAAAAGTTTTGAAGAGATCAGTCAGTTTTGGACCAAAACCTTAAAGAGCATTGATTGGTTACATAATTTCACGCATGGTGAAAACTCAGAAAGCCGCGTTCCCGGATAGCCGAAAAAAAACTTAAAACTTCTTGATGAACTATTTTATTTGCTTAAAGAACTCAGGCAATAAAAAAACAATAGGCTGAAACCGTTTTTTGGGTAATAGCTGATAAGGTGGAAAAGCAAATGTTCATTGATTTGAATAATGTCGAAATATTCTCAAAACAAACTAATGGCCGAGCGATCTAAGTCAATGGAACGCCAAGAATAGGTAGATAGATCAATCCGGAGCGGGTTCGAATCTGCCAAGCCCTTTACTGATATAGTGTTTAGTTATATCAAAACATTAGACATCCCAGAGATACAGATAGTAATTCGTCTTTTTTTGAACTTCAAAGTCACGAACTTTGACAAAAATTGATAACTAAGTTAACTAGCCATAAAAAAAACCTTCATTTTTAGATTTTCATGACACTTTCCAGGTCGTTTGATTTAAATTGTTTCCGTCAGATGAGCAATCAAAATTTGTGCATCGAACGTTACTGCCAAATAAAGTTCTCAAGTTTGATTGTGTTACAATTTTGACAAGATTTTGTCAGACTTTTTGGTCCAGCTCTTTCTTATTTTAAATTAGATACCAATTCGAGATCGTTGATTTCTTTCACGAGCAGACAGAATTGGGTGCAGGCTGTCCCTGAGTCGTCGAAAGTTCCGATCATTCCTTTTACGAGCAGTTGTCTGGGAAGTGCGTAGAAACCTCCGATCAATCTGTTTACGGACAGATTCAGCGTAGAACGGAGCAGTCAGGTTGGGTGCAAGCTGTCCCGGAGGCATCGAAAGTTCCGATCAATATTTTTACAAGCAGTTGTCTGAGAAATGCGTCGAAAGTTCCTATCAATCTTTTTACGGACATATTTAGCTTCGAACGTTCCGAGCAGTCAGAAATGGGTGTAAAATGTCTCAAAGGCGTCACATTTCCAGAGCAGTTTTCTCAGAAGCTTCGAAAATACCAAACAGATATCTCAGCAGTGTGTCAGAGGCGTCCGAAGTTCCGAGCAATTATAATAAGAGCATCGCGTGTCAAATGTCTCTTAGAAGTAAGTCAGAGGATCGAAAGCTCCGAGCAGTTGTGTCAGAGATGTCGAGGGCTCCGCGACTTTTTCTCAGAGGGGTGCGCAGACTGAGCATTCAGAGTGTCTTGTCCACGCAGTGTGTGCAGGTTGCTCAAAAGTGTCAGACGTGTCTCCAGGCCGTTCCAGAGTGACCAGGCGGTGTGTGCATGCAGGGTTTGCGATATACGGCCATAGTTTTAATTTTAAGGTTGTTATACTCCCGAAATACACTTCAACATTTGCTTGGGTGTGTTTTGACAGGTTTGTCACGACATGATTAATAACTCAATGAGTAGATATATGTCGTATAACTTCGTACCGCTATCGGAAAAGATGTTAATAGCAGAATTTAATGATGTTATTAAAGTTTTCAGTGATAAAATGAGCTAGATCATTTATTGTCAGTGCAAAAATACAACTTCTGTAACAGAAAACATTAAGGGTCTTATGCGTTAAACGGGATTGGCTCGTATAATATGTAATAAGTGAAGTAATTGTATGTTATGATTACGTGTTTTCAATTTGAAATAAAAGTTCTGGCTATTTTCCTAATTTTGGGCCGTTTAACGCATAAGACCCAACATTAATAAGCCGGACGTTTTGACCTTAGCATCATCAAGCAGTTAAACTCTTAGCGTAAATCACAAGATCATAACTGTAGGTTGATCCACCAGACTGGAAGGATGGAAATTAAAACACTCTCCTTTACGAGACAATAGTAACTTCAATGCACTCGTAAATTTAAAAATTTCAAACCCTCTAAGAAGTTAGAGATCGGTACAAAAGGCATCAAGCTTTGAATGCCCTGCAGTATAACATGTCCTAATAGCTCCGTCTTGCTTACTCAAATTATATTTCATCTGGGTTTTACTGTCAATTACGAGTCGTAAATCTTTGTGTTTTGTAAGTTGTTATTTTGTTCTGAAAACATTGTTAAGAAGTAATATCGTTAGTTAAATATTCTTTCTTAGATGATATAAATAAATAACCCGGCGTTTTTTTTGTCTTGTTGAGCCTTCTTTGAAAATATATGCATCCGTTACCCTCCTCGGCTAATTGCAGCCAGATTTCACTGGCCAAACTATGTCATCCTTTATGTGTGTTTTTCGCTTTTCTTTCGAGTGAGGATTAATTGATTAAACAATTCTTTTGAGACCATTTCTTGGACCGTATCAGGCCTTGCAAAGTCTAAGCAGACTTTTTTTGTGCTGTTGCAGCTCAATTGAAAGGCGCGTCAATTAATATAGTTTCTTTCGCACAGTTTAGTTAAAAATCCTCATCAATTTGTTGCGCATCATACTGAGCATTTGTCTCATCAAACTCAAGTTTGTTGGGATCGTATCACTTTATCTCGATGTTGGTTCATTTTTGTGATCTGACAGCTCGTTTTCTGAGACAAGTGTTGTCAAGGTTCGGTCCCAAATTTTCGTTTGTTGTCAATTGAGATGCCTGTTTTTTCTCTTTGGCGGCTCACTAGTTAAGCTTTTTTCCTTTTCGTCTGTTCTTTAATCAAATAGTGTTCAACATGTGGGTTGTGTTGATGGTTTTTCATCCTCAGGCTTAATCCTAATGGCGTGAATGGCTCATCTCAAATCCACATGATTTCATTCTCCATTATTAGCTCTCCCACTTGTCCCACAAATACTCTTTATCCAGTGACCATCCTTAGTATGACTGGCACATGTCAAACAATAGTTACAAAATTGCTTAACGAGAAAAATAGGCAAAAGACAAGTTCTAAGGACTACAAAGGGAGATCAGGAAGTGATTGATAAAGGTGTCACGCCCTATGAAACCAAGTCAAAAGTCTAATCTAAAATTTAAAGCATTTTTTCTACTCAAGCATCAAATCGTAACGAGGAGCTGTTCACTTTAGCAAGAACAACCAAACTCACGCAGTAATCAAAATCAGAGCTTGAACAATGGTAACATCTTACTACATAAAAAAATCACCAAGTAATTGACAAAGTTATTTGATCTAAGATAGTGCTGATCTGAAATAGCTGTCAGGCTTCAGCATTATAGCATTAGTCATCGGTCTCACATTGGAGTAAATTTAGACCAATGAAGTCTAAGTCAGCTTCGAGTTTTCTGGCCAACGCCGCCGTGATGATGCATTGGCCCTTCTCCGCAAAATGAAGGAAGTCCAGAGGCAAAATGAGACCTCACTTTGCCAGAAATTAAACTGAAACTGGAGCTGAAAAAATTTAAAAGAGAAAACTACGCTGATAAAGTTAACACCCTTCCCCCCCACCCCCATCCCCTTAATAGACCAAGTTAAGATCCTCCGCCCCAGCGCTTAAATTAAATTAAATTTGCTAAGCGCTGCATATAAAAGGCTCGATTCTGATTGGCTGAAAGTTCCCAACTTAGAACCAAGTTAACATCCTCCCCTCTAAACGTGTTTAGGGGGGGGGGGGGGATTTTAACTTGGTCCAACTACGAAGTTAGTCAACCCCAAGATCACTGAAGTTGAGCTTCGGAAGGACTTTTTAGATATGGATTCAGATTGGCTCAATCCGCCTCTGCGGTTGTTCAACAAACGAGGTCTTGGGTTAGAGAATTAGGGTTAGATGCAAACGTCACTTCAACAAATAAGAATACACCTTTGAGCGTGCCCAAAAGCAATGTTGAAAATCCTTCGAGTGAAAACGATAATTCTCATTCATCAACTAAATCCATTGATAAAAATTATCTTTTAACTAGACTGTTTGATTCACCTACTCTCGGTCCTTTGATCTAAATGAGTAATTGCAGCAACAGCTCATTTGAGTATCTTTGCAGCTAATACATGTTGTTCAATGGCATTTACACATCCGGTGTTCCGTATTCACCAGACCTTTGTATCAAATCATAGTATAAGCCCCTAAACATGATATTAAATCAGTATGCAACGTTGATTTTGCTGCCCCGGTGGCTCGATATCGCAACGCGTGTGTAATACACACCCAATTAATACTAATGCTAGTTTCTTGAACTCTCTTGCAACGCCATCAACACCACATGGAATTTGTCAATATGACTGCTCTAGACCCGAATTGTCTTTTGGACACATGCTCCCAAAACACAGTCTTATATTCCCGATACTGTTACATTTCCACGAAGGCACATAATGTCCTGCCTGCTACACCAGCAGTCGCTCCGCATTTTTTGCACTGTTTTGCACTTTTTTGCACTTTTCCAATATTTTTACTCGACCAGATAGCCACTGTATATTCTACACTATCTTTGTTTACTTCTCATCCAGTACCTCGTGTTAATACGCCGACTTATTACGCCCTCGTAATGTCCACTCCGTTTCCGTACACCCCTACTCAGTCTCCGCACCACAGCAATCCATACCTGTTCACCTCCATCGGGTACTGAATCACAGCACACTAATCCTTAGATGTTTTGTGAGGTGTTTTCTCGAAGAAGTTATTCTGAGAGTTGTTTTCTTGAAGAAGTTATTCTGAGAGGGCGACCCGTTAGACAACTTTGAGAAACAAGTTGGATCTGTTCCATGCACTAAAGATTAGTAGGCGGTTTCACATTCACCTTTATGATAACTTTTACCATGGGAAAACTATAGAACTTGTGATTATCCTACTGAATCGTAATTAAAGGATTTAAACACTTAAATGAAGCAAACCCTATTATGCTATCATAGTAATGCCATCCTACAGGAGCTAGATTGGACATTTTATCTAAATGGAAGCATAATATGGAGTGAGGTTGACCATTATTTCTTGAATCTATATACATGATTCCGCTTTTTTGCAAATGTGGATCTTTTAGCTTGACCAGAGACTAATATTTCCAAATGCTGATGGTACGATTTAATTAGATGGCACTCTTGAATTGCGCAAACTATACTCATGTGAATTTGTATTCGGGCATTGGATTTCGACGACCGAGAGTTAGTGCTTCGGCTAAGTCTGGCACGGTGATGTGCTGTGATTCAGTTCCCGATGGATGTGAACAGGTATGGATCGCTGTGGTGCGGAGACTGTTTTGCACTTTTTTGCACACTTTTCCAATATTTTTACTCGACCAGATAGCCACTGTATATTCTACACTATCTTTGTTTACTTCTCATCCAGTACCTCGTGTTAATACGCCGACTTATTACGCCCTCGTAATGTCCACTCCGTTTCCGTACACCCCTACTCAGTCTCCGCACCACAGCGATCCATACCTGTTCACATCCATCGGGTACTGAATCACAGCACATTACCGTGCCAGACTTAACCGAAGCACTAACTCTCGGTCGTCGAAGCATCCAGTGACCATCCTTGAGGCATTTTTTGTCCAATCACAATTTGTCTCAATTTATTGAAGAGTTTACTGATTTAATTAAATTAAAATGGGAGGTATTTAGTTTTTTCGGCTATCCGGGAATGCGGCTCCGTGGGCACGCACCGTTAAACGGCCCAATAATCAAAATTGAAGCAAAATGAAAACTAAAACTGAAACTGATTCTGATTGGCTAATATTAGCCAATCAAATTCGAGCAACTACGTCAGCCATTTCGATTGATACTGAGATTAATCCTGATTGGCTCGTATAATATGTAATAACTGAAGTAATTGTATGTTGATTACGTGTTTTCAATTTGAAATAAAATTTCTGACTATTTTCCTAATTTTGGGCCGTTTAACGCATAAGACCCAACATTAATAAGCCGGACGTTTTGACCTTAGCATCATCAAGCAGTTAAAATCTTAGCGTAAATCAAAAGATCATACATTGTAGGTTGATCCACCAGCCTGTCAAGATGGAAATTAAAACACTTACGAGGCAATAGTACTTCAAGGCACTCGTAAATTTAAAAATTTCAAGCCCTCTAAGAAGTTAGAGATCGGTACAAAAGGCATCATGCTTTGAATGCCCTGCAGTATAACATGTCCTAATAGCTCCCTCTTGCTTACTCAAATTATATTTCATCTGGGTTTTACTGTCAATTACGAGTCGTAAATCTTTGTGTTTTGTAAATTGTTATTTTGTTCTGAAAACATTGTTAAGAAGTAATATCGTTAGTTAAATATTCTTTCTTAGATGATATAAATAAATAACCCGGCGTTAGGCGGCTTTATGTCGTGTTTTTTTTGTCTTGTTGAGCCTTCTTTGAAAATATATGCATCCGTTACCCTCCTCGGCTAACTGCAGCCAGATTTTAGTAGCCAAACTATGTCATCATTTATGTGTGATTTTCGCCTTTCTTTCGAGTGAGGATTAACTGATTGAAAAAATCTTTTGAGACCATTTCTCGGACTGTATCAGACCTTGCAAAGTCTAAGCAGACTTTTTTTGTGCTGTTGCAGCTCAACTGAAAGGCGCGTCAATTAATATAGTTTCTTTCGCACAGTTTAGTTAAAAATCCTCATCAATTTGTTGCGCATCATACTGAGCATTTGTCTCATCAAACTCAATTTTGTTTGGATCGTATCACTTTATCTCGATGTTGGTTCATTTTTGTGATCTGACAGCTCGTTTTCTGAGACAAGTGTTGTCAAGGTTCGGTCCCAAATTTTCGTTTGTTGTCAATTGAGATGCCTGTTTTTTCTCTTTGGCGGCTCACTAGTTGAGCTTTTTTCCTTTTCGTCTGTTCTTTAATCAAATAGTGTTCAACATGTGGGTTGTGTTGATGGTTTTTCATCCTCAGGCTTAATCCTAATGGCGTGAATGGCTCATCTCAAATCCACATGATTTCATTCTCCATTATTAGCTCTCCCACTTGTCCCACACAGACTCTTTATCCAGTGACCATCCTTAGTATGACTGGCACATGTCAAACAATAGTTACAAAATTGCTTAACGAGAAAAATAGGCAAAAGACAAGCTCTAAGGACTACAAAGGGAGATCAGGAAGTGATTGATAAAGGTGTCACGCCCTATGAAACCAAGTCAAAAGTCTAATCTAAAATTTAAAGCATTTTTTCTACTCAAGCATCAAATCGTAACGAGGAGCTGCTCACTTTAGCAAGAACAACCAAACTCACGCAGTAATCAAAATCAGAGCTTGAACAATGGTAACATCTTACTACATAAAAAAATCACCAAGTAATTTACAAAGTTATTTGATCTAAGATAGTGCTGATCTGAAATAGCTGTCAGGCTTCAGCATTATAGCATTAGTCATCGGTCTCACATTGGAGTAAATTTAGACCAATGAAGTCTAAGTCAGCTTCGAGTTTTCTGGCCAACGCCGCCGTGATGATGCATTGGCCCTTCTCCGCAAAATGAAGGAAGTCCAGAGGCAAATTGAGACCTCACTTTGCCAGAAATTAAACTGAAACTGGAGCTGAAAAAATTTAAAAGAGAAAACTACGCTGATAAAGTTAACACCCTTCCCCCCCCCCCACCCCCATCCCCTTAATAGACCAAGTTAAGATCCTCCGCCCCAGCGCTTAAATTAAATTAAATTTGCTAAGCGCTGCATATAAAAGGCTCGATTCTGATTGGCTGAAAGTTCCCAACTTAGAACCAAGTTAACATCCTCCCCTCTAAACGTGTTTAGGGGGGGAGGATGTTAACTTGGTCCAACTACGAAGTTAATCAACCCCAAGATCACTGAAGTTGAGCTTCGGGAGGACTTTTTAGATATGGATTCAGATTGGCTCAATCCGCCTCTGCGGTTGTTCAACAAACGAGGTCTTGGGTTAGAGAATTAGGGTTAGATGCAAACGTCACTTCAACAAATAATAAGAATACACCTTTGAGCGTGCCCAAAAAGCAATGTTGAAAATCCTTCGAGTGAAAACGATAATTCTCATTCATCAACTAAATCCATTGATAAAAATTATCTTTTAACTAGACTGTTTGATTCACCTACTCTCGGTCCTTTGATCTAAATGAGTAATTGCAGCAACAGCTCTATACTTTGAGTATCTTTGCAGCTAATACATGTTGTTCAATGGCATTTACACATCCGGTGTTCCGTATTCACCAGACCTTTGTATCAAATCATAGTATAAGCCCCTAAACATGATATTAAATCAGTATGCAACGTTGATTTTGCTGCCCCGGTGGCTCGATATCGCAACGCGTGTGTAATACACACCCAATTAATAATAATGCTAGTTTCTTGAACTCTCTTGCAACGCCATCAACACCACATGGAATTTGTCAATATGACTGCTCTAGACCCGAATTGTCTTTTGGACACATGCTCCCAAAACACAGTCTTATATTCCGATACTGTTACATTTCCACGAAGGCACATAATGTCCTGCCTGCTACACCAGCAGTCGCTCCGCATTTTTTGCACTGTTTTGCACTTTTTTGCACTTTTCCAATATTTTTACTCGACCAGATAGCCACTGTATATTCTACACTATCTTTGTTTACTTCTCATCCAGTACCTCGTGTTAATACGCCGACTTATTACGCCCTCGTAATGTCCACTCCGTTTCCGTACACCCCCTACTCAGTCTCCGCACCACAGCAATCCATACCTGTTCACATCCATCGGGTACTCAATCACAGCACATTACCGTGCCAGACTTAGCCGAAGCACTAACTCTCGGTCGTCGAAATCCAATACCCGAATACAAATTCACATGAGTATAGTTTGCGCAATTCAAGAGTGCCATCTAATTAAATCGTACCATCAGCATTTGGAAATATTAGTCTCTGGTCAAGCTAAAAGATCCACATTTGCAAG
>NW_026971681.1:0-22346 GCF_963678635.1 Symsagittifera roscoffensis | reverse complement strand
CAGGGTTGATAAATGTGTTACCTTTTGGTTGTTCTTCTTTGTTTACCGGTGACTAACAAAAAAGCAACTTAACGGATTGTTCCAACCCGGTTTTTAACGGCGTTCATGTATTTTGGGTATCTAGAGACCTAAGTATGGGGACGTTTCTAATTCTAGAGTGGGGGGATATTTTAGTAGTAGCCTTTAAGCTGTAACGGGTCGTAGTCTCATGTCACAAACGAACCGAACTGGCTCCGACCGTTCTTGAGGTAGAAAAACACAAGAGATAGTGTCCCTGACCCTTGAGCCAGTGGTTATAGGGCCTATTTTTCTTAAGCCTCATGTGTGACTGCAGTAGACGAATGTTACATAGTGTTTTTATGGCGCTCCTGGGTGTTTACGACATCAAGACTACGGAGTCGAACCCACTTGAGACAGCTTCGGGCTGAATGCCCATTCTAGAGTACCGGCGGTACGGTTCGACAGGAACGTGCAAACCTTCCGGTTGTACCGTAATAGCTTTTTAAGAAAACTCGAGAAAATTTCCTGGTACGCTCTCCGAACGAGGCTTAGCTAACCGAGTAAAGGGGGGCAACTAGGGGGACAAAAACACGAGCAAAAAGACAAAAAGCAAAACAAAAACAAAAAAAAAGAATAGAAAAAGGAACAAAAACCATAAAACGAAAAAAGACAGTGACTTTGACACCAGATTAGTTGGATCAAACCTTTATATTAATTAAATAGTATACCCATACTGTTTTACAAGTTCGATCGTTTCGATCAACCTAGCAATTTAAACCAGTAAACTGAATAAAGTGCCCGAAGTGGGGCGTGGTCAAAGGTTTTCAGATAGCTTGGAACTTAGCTGGACCAATAGGAGACTTGACTGGAAGAGGTGACCAGCCGAGCGGGAAAGTGGTTCAGGGACACTTGAGCTGAACCAATAGGAGACTTGACTGGAAGAGGTGACCAGCCGAGTGGGAAAGTGGTTCAGGGACACTTGAGCTGAACCAATAGGAGACTGGACTGGAACAGGTGACCAGTCGAGTGGGAAAGCAGCCAAGAAGGATTTGGCAATTCTCGAGTTCTCAAGTTGGGCAGAACGGGTATCGTTAGAATCCACATTACATTATAGGAGATAAATGTAAAATTGGATAAGCGAAATCCCCCAGTTTTGAGGAACTTTTTTACTTGAGCAGGCCTGGAAACAGGTCTACGGTTTTCTCTTGAGAGGTTTAGCACCCGGCGCTTAAAGTAATTTTTAGGCTTAAGAAGGGGGCTAGAAAGGGGGGAGGTTAGAAGGGGGACTGGTTAGGCTAGAGGTTAGCGGTTGCAAATTGTAAAAAGGGAGAAACTAGAGTAACTAATTAATCGACATCGTTGACTTAGTTACATTAGCCATAACACGCGTTGGTGATAATAGGTGAATATCGAAAATTCAACTCGAGTTAAGACTGGTACGCTGGTTGGTTTGGTAGGGGGGACCGGACATAGACAGCTTTTGTGATACCCCATAAGATCACTAGTGGGGGGAGGAAAACGCGTGGCAATTAGGTACCAGACATATTTTTTAGACGAAAGGTAGACATTGGTCACCTTTGAATTTCAGGTGGGCTCATTTTTCTGTTTTTATTATTTTTCTTACTTAGATTTTTGTTGCATTTTAGTGAGGATTGGTGTTTGGTTTTATACGAACAGGTGATCACAAGATACCTGCGCACCTACATTGAAACAGAAACAACAAAAAAGAAGAGGGGGGTCAGCATTTGGCTTTTAAGAGAGGGTTTTTGGGAAAATTTTACTAGAGCTTGAGTGGTGGTACAAGGTACGGTGATTCAAGAAGACCCTACAACGAGGAAGACACTCCGTGACGAGTATTGGGACAAGACCGAAGAAGTCTTGGGACAGAGCAGTCTTGGGACAGTGGTCTTGGGACAGGGTCTTGGGACAGGGTCTTGGGACAGTGGTCTTGGGACAGGGTCTTGGGACAGTGGTCTTGGGACAGGGTCTTGGGACAGTGGTCTTGGGACAGGGTCTTGGGACAGTGGTCTTGGGACAGTGGTCTTGGGACAGGGTCTTGGGACAGGGTCTTGGGACAGTGGTCTTAGGACAGGGTCTTGGGACAGTGGTCTTGGGACAGTGGTCTTGGGACAGGGTCTTGGGACAGGGTCTTGGGACAGGGTCTTGGGACAGTGGTCTTGGGACAGGGTCTTGGGACAGTGGTCTTGGGACAAGGGTCTTGGGACACTAGTCTTGGGACACCAGCCTTGGGACACTGGTCTTGGGACACTGGTCTTGGGACACTACTCTTGGGACACTACCCTTGGGACACTAGTCTTGGGACACTAGCCTTGGGACACTAGTCTTGGGACAATAGTCTTGGGACACTAGCCTTGGGACACTGGTCTTGGGACACTACCCTTGGGACACTAGTCTTGGGACAGTAGTCTTGGGACACTAGCCTTGGGACACTAGTCTTGGGACAGTGGTCTTGGGACACTAGTCTTGGGACAGTAGTCTTGGAACAGTGGCCTTGGTACAAGGGTCTTAGGACACTAGCGGAGAGTACTGTGATAGTGACGAATAGTCTTGGGACGGTATAGAAATTGAAGTCAAATTACAACAAGTGCATTTTAAGACAGAATAAGACAAATCGAAATAGGTAGGGTTAAGACCAAATTAAGGAAAATTTTTCGGAGGTTTTAGAAAGAGAATTGGATAAGGTTTTTAACACGTTGTACAGAGTTTGTTACCACAAAAAATATTTTTTTTACCCTTAGAATAGAATCGTGTATATAATAAAATTGTAAATAGAAGCAGTTGTAAATAGAAATAATGAGGCGGAGTAGGGTACCGGTGCTCGAAAAAAGGTCAAGTGGATCAAACACGAAATATAATTCATCGCTGCGCGGAACGACATCAACGGGCCCAAAGATAACGAAGACGAACTTTTCAGTTAACATGGTCAGCACAAGGAGTACAGCGGAGAACAGGGCGAAAGAGGGCACGGAAGGGGAGCGAGTAGAACCCACCATCGAGATTGATCTAGAGACACCCGATCAAAGTGTGGATGAAACAAGGAAGATGGCGACAGAGTCAACTCCAATGCCCAATGCAGAGGAACCGAACCAGAAACCCATAGAGTTCTCACCGATAGATGACGCGGAAGATGCAATAGGCAACACCGAAGAAACGGTGAAAGAAGACTCTCAAGTAAAGAGGACATCTTTTACGGAAAAATTGGGAATAATGTTCGGAATAAAAACAAAAGAAAACGTGACTGAAGAACCAAAAGCAGAAAGAGCACGAACATTTGGGACAGTGAGCACGAAGACCTCAGAAGCCAATCCAAGAGAGGAACAAGCTAAAGCAG
This sequence comes from Symsagittifera roscoffensis, assembly GCF_963678635.1. NCBI lineage: Eukaryota > Metazoa > Xenacoelomorpha > Acoela > Convolutidae > Symsagittifera > Symsagittifera roscoffensis. The sequence goes on along the minus strand of NW_026971681.1, from coordinate 18,994 downwards.
AGGCTACGGCCGAAGAGAGACCGACAGCTGACCATGAAGAGACTACCATTGAGCTGGGTGACTTGTTGGCGAAATTAAATCAGATTGACAAAAGACTTAAGCACAGTGAAGAAGACAGAGAGGTGATAAAAAAGGAGATAAGATACAACAAGCACGAGTATCTAGACAGTTATTTTAACCTAGCTAAGGCAACAGATGAGAGACTCAAGGAAATGTCAGATAAGGTAGAAGCCACCAATGAAGAACGAGAAAAGAACATCAAAACAGACATGCAACAGTTGAAGAACCGATATGATGATGTCAACAGCCAATTAGGGAGCCTGGAAAGGAGAATGGACACAATGAGCAAGAGTCAAGCCGAGAGTTCGTGTGCAATACAAGCGAAGTTGGATGCAATCTTGAGAGGTTCTACTCCACAAGAAAGACCGGCAGCGGATCGTACGCAAGGCACCAGAGTCGACTTTGTAGAACCACAAAGGAACAAACGGCAATCGACACCGTTGCCCTTAACCAGGGATGCGATAAGCATAGCACCAACAGCTGCGAAAACAATAATGAAGAATGGAACGTCGAATACAACGACTGCTCCGGGAGATTCAACAGCTAACAGCAACACAGGACCGGATGCTATGACATGGGCCAGCACTTGGGAGATGATGAACAGGACTCTAGAGGCCTTCGCCACGAGGAACACTGACTCGAGCGACAGGAGAGAGGGAAAATCAAGAAAGACATTCAAGAAGCCAAAAGAATTCAAAGACGACTCCGATGGATGCATTGACACTTGGGTGGAAGTGATGAGATTACATCTAGAACAAGATAACTTGAGTGACGAAAGACAAGCATGTACAGCCATACTGAGCAACTTGGAAGGAACGGCATTAAAATGCGTGGTCGCAAAGAAGGAGGAAGAACGCGACACCGCGGACAAGATCTTCGAGATATTGCTGAATCGATTCGGGTCAGGCATGAAGGGTCACCAAGCGATGATGCGATTTGAAAAGAGAAGGCAGAGGGACGACGAGTCAATAGATCGGTTCCTAGATGACCTCGAGAGCTTGAGAAGGAGGAGTGACCCAGAGGAGTCGACAAATAGACGGAACTTTAGCATTGCCTCGAAGTTCATCGATGGGGTGAAAAGTGATGACTTAAGGACAATGTTAGCAACATACTACAGATTGTCGAAGGACAGCGCACCCACCCCAGAAGAAATGAGACAGAAATCAAGAGAATACATGCTGATGAAACCTAAGAAGTACTCATATTCCGAAAACAGGAACACGCAAGGGGAAGCCAACCCCAGAGGTCATCATGGTACAAACCTAGAGATGATATGGACAAGCGCAGATCATGCGCGAACTGCGGGTCAGCGGATCATCATGTGGCTGACTGCACAACGTACAAACAAGGCATGAAGAGCCTAGGTTATGCACCGGATGAAGAGGATATGAGCCAGATGGAGGAACACGAGTACTATAATGGCTTAATCATCAAGATAGGCGCCAGATGCTTCTTCTGTAACCAGGAGGGGCACTTCAGAATGGATTGTCCCTTGTTCTGGGAAGCGGTCAAGGACCAGAATCACCCCAAACATAAGTTGGCATTAGCGGCGGTGCAGAATCAGCGGAACAGGCAAAACGAGTTTGAATCTAGGAACTTGGGGGCACCAAACACCGAATTGCCGACGAAGACAGTGAAAGCTGTTACACATGTTAGCGGTGCGTTAGAGTCCGCGGCCGGAAGCTCTCTAGAGATAAATTATGAGAAAGCGGCGACAGAAGCAATTGCCAAAGTGAAACAAGATCTGGCTGCGAAAGAAATAGAGCAACGACTAAAGTTGGAGATCGAAAGACAGAATTTTAACGAAGCATTAACCGGATCGAACTCCATACCAGAGGCTAGAACGGGCTCAATGAAGACCGGGAATTGTAACACCGTGAAAATGGTGACAGGTAAACCTTTTGGAATATCGAAAATCGGAGCAAGAATAATGTCGATAATCACAGTGGGCGGACACGAGGTAACCAGAAACTTGAGCGAGCCGAGCGACCAGACGATAATGCACATTGACGTGTATGCAGACTACTTGAGTGGAATAAGTCCACAAACGACTTCCAGAGCGCTCAGGGCACTACTCACGAGAGGGGGCAGCAAGTCGGTACGTGTTGATAATAGGTACACTGAAGCTTATGGTCCAAACGAGGTCATGCTAAATATAGATGGAATCAACATCTATACCAAGACGATGATAACATGCGACGAAGACCTAATTGGACAAATCTATGTAGGGAAAGAGGAATTGAAAGTAAGATCGATTGGACACTGTGCTATGCTTGAAGAAGATGCAATGCACATCGGGACGGAAGCAGACGTGACAGGGCACGTGCTAGACATATATGGCAAAAAGACTCAGTTACGTGGATTACTTGACACGGGAGCAGTCTTGAGCGTCATACCAATCGAAACATGGGAAAAGATGGGCTTTGACAAAGGTGACTTGATAGACTCGAGAATACGGCTGTCAGCTGCAAACAAAGGGGCCCTTCGGGTGTTGGGCAGGACGCCGATAATAGCCCTCAATTTGGGGGAACGTAACCTGTGGATGAGCTTCATCGTGGTAGAAAACCTAGATGAATCTGACCAATTCATTTTGGGCAGAGACTTCATCAGGAATTTCGACGTAACGATAGATCTAAATAATGCAATGTTCAGGATACGGAACCCGGATAGGAGGTACGCAATCAAACCGGTAAATTTAATAATGGCAAATGAGAACAAAGCACCGGTATTCTTGAGTAGGAGAGTGAGGTTAAAAGCTAATGAAGCGGCAATCGTAAGCTTGAGGATGAAAAATTATAATGAACTAAGTGACAACAAGCAAGTGTGTATAGTTCCAAATCCTAATAGTCAAAGCGCTGCTGTTTTAGGAAGATCATTTTCGATAACGAAGAGCGGCCTCTGCGTCAGTGTCTTGTTGAATACCCTTGATATACCGATCACGATACAGAGAGGGAGGAAGCTGGGATATGCTTTACCGGTTAAAACTCGATATGAAACAATTGAAAACTCAAAACAAAATGAAGTTGTTGATTGTCCCAACCACAGGGACAAAATTTGTATCTTGAGACGATTGCAGAGAATAAAAGATTCTTCAGGTCTTATCAAATCACTTAAGTCAGAAACGGACGATGGGCTTTCGAGCTGTTCGAACTTTCCAGAGCGACCCACACCAGATGAAATGCAAACTGATAAACCGGTTCTGCCGGAGATTGAACATTTAAGGGGCAAACTGAAAGATGAACAGCTCGAAGCTATCAAGGACGTACTAGAGCGGAACGAGGAGGTTTTTTCAAGGCATAAGGCGGATATCGGGTGTTGTAATTTTGTTGAACATGAAATAGAACTTGAGGAAAACGCGGTACCACACAGGGAGGGGGCGAGGCGCATGACCCCACACAAATCGGACGCGTGTAGAAAAGAAATCGAAACGTTACTAGAGTATGACATGATAGAACCATCCAAGTCACCGTGGGCGTGTGGAGTAGTGATGGCCAAAAAGAAAGGCGACCAGTTAAGGTTTTGTTGTGACTTTCGATACCTGAACTCCGTCACGGTGAAGGATGCCTATCCCATACCTAGAATTGATGAGAGCCTCTCGAAGTTAGGTGATGCGAAATTTTTTACGACTCTTGATTTAGGCTCGGCCTTTTGGCAGGTACCATTAAGGAAGCAAGACAGGGACAAGACAGGGTTCGCCTGCGAGTTGGGTCTGTTTCAATGGAAACGGATGCCGTTTGGACTCTGCAATGCAACAGCCACGTTTCAGCGGCTGATGGCACACGCGTTGATAGGCGTGACGAAGAAGTACGGCAACCTGGTAATGTGCTACGTGGACGACGTGGTAATAGCAACGCCAACACTAGAAGACCACATCGAGAGGCTTGACGAGGTGTTCGCGTGCATGAAAAGATCGGGGCTGAAGTGTAAACCATCGAAGTGCGAGATACTCAAGGACTCGATTAAATACTTGGGCAGGATGGTAGATAAACACGGTATCAGACCTGACCCAGACGCCGTGGAAGCAGTCCTAACCTGGAAATCACCGAAGACGGAACACCAGCTGTTGAGCTTCCTGGGTTTCGCCAACTATTATAGAGAATTCATCAAGGGCTATGCGGACAAGGTATACCCGATGCAACAATTAATGAGACATAAGGGCAAGAAGTTCACGTGGAACAACGCGGCAGAAGAGTCATTCCAGAGAATAAAGAAAGAGCTGTGTGAGGCACCAGTACTGGGTATGCCGACTGAGAAGGGGATGTACGTGCTAGACACGGATGCGTCAGTAGTCGCTATTTCTGGGATTCTCCATCAAGAACAAGAATGGAATGGGAAGACAGTCTTGAGACCAATAGCATACGGGAGCAAGGTCCTAAGTGACACAGAAATGAAGTACGGAGCACCGAAAGCAGAGATGTTCGCGGTGGTCACCTTTGTCGAAAAATACAGAGCATACTTAGGCAGTGAGCCCTTCAAGCTGCGAGTCGACAACCGAGCACTAAGCTGGCTGAAAACGTACTCAATGGACCAGAGCTATATTGGGAGGTGGATAGTTCGCTTGGATGGATACAACATGATAATTGAGCACAGAACACGAGATAAACATCAAAATGCTGACAGCTTGAGTAAGAAGACGGAGTTCTACGAGAGGCAAGAACAAAGAGAGGCGGACAGACCTGAGATCAAAGACGGCTTCTCCTTTATGGACAAAGAAACGTACGACAGTCTTCCACTCACGAGATGGCTGGACAAATCAGGCAAACCGATTGAAGATCATCCCGAATTGCCGAAAGAGCCTCTTGAAAAGACCATCTTGAAGAAAAGCAGAGGGATTCCGATAGGAATAATGCTCAAGTCCAAGATCGTGAGGGAAACACTCAAGGCAAAAGGTTATGATCTCATCCAGGTAGAGGAGGGAACGGTCCGAATAGATGAAGACTTAAGGAGGTTGCTTGAGAAACTATCAGATGACAAGCCCGTGATCCAAGGGAAAGGTCAGGAGGCACCGGAACTAACCATACTTCGGAGCGAAGAAACAGTGAACAATACTGACGTCTCAAAAGGAAGCATCACTGATAGCAAGGAAGTTGTGCGATCACTAGTTGAAAAAATCCCCGAAAAAATTCTGGAGCAGACAAAAGTCAGGGATAAGAAAGTAACATTCAGAGAAAAAGTTGAACACCTGGGACTAGATCAAGAGTCCGGGGAGTGGTCCAGATTCATGGAAGAAGACGAAACCGGAGAAGGGAAATTGTCCGGGGAGCGTGAAGAATGGGATGAAGACTCGGATGAGAGCAGCGAAGACCAAGACAGTCTATGCATGATACTGGCGGAAGAGAAGATAAGACAGCACGACAGGGAATTACAGACGGATCCATCTTCAGGGACGTACAATCTGGAAATACAAGAGGTACGAGGTGGTGAAGAGCTCGAGAAAATAGCAGTTTCAAGAAAACCACTAAGGGAACTATCGTGCAACTCAAACGTCAGAACGAATATGGTACCAGAAGACGATATGAAAATCGTGAAAAGGATGATATGTGTGAAACTGAGCGATGACATCCACAACCCTGGTGAGATGAATGGACAGATCATGGCGCTAAAGGAGCACGTTAAGGCGATATACAGGCTGTCTGACCTAATAAGGGCCCAGAAGAATGACAAAATGACAAGTAACCTCTCCAAATGGATCCATTCGGGAGTCAAGGAGAAGGGGGAACTTGAGGAAGACAGCTACAAGATCTTGAGCCAGTTCTACAAAGAAAAGAGAGACTTACTTTATCACACAGCTGAAGGGGTGGTAGCGTGCAAGAGAAGAGATGAGGAAAAAATATTACACAAACACAACCTCATCATACTACCACAATTGTACCAAACGGAGGTGCTTTTCAGATCACACGACCAGATGGGCCACCAGGGGATAGATAAAGTACAACAAAGGATACTTCACAGGTTCGACTGGCCGGGAATGAGAAAAGCTTGCGAGAGATGGGTGAATGCCTGCCTAGCATGCCTTCAAGTAAAAGACCCAAGGAAGATGAAGTTTCCCCTCAAGTCTGTCGAAAGTTCGGAATTCAATGAAGTGGTGCAGATAGACCATCAGAAAATCTGCATGACGGAGTCGGGTTATAACCAAATACTAGTTATAATAGATCACTTCACCAAGTTGGCGGAAGCGGTTCCGTGCCAGACAGCCTCAGCAGAGGAGACATGTGATCACCTGATAACGCATTGGATATCGCGGTATGGTTGTCCAATGACTTTCCAGTCGGACAACGGCAAGGCTTTTGTGGGGGACTTGACAAAAGAATTGATGAAGAGATCACACATTGCTCAAGCACACTCGACGACCTATCATCCACAGACCAATGGGTTGGTAGAGAGACAGAACAGGACACTGGTCAACATGCTCAGGGTGTACTGCTCAAGATACATGACGGACTGGGACAAATACCTGCCACAGGTAGTAGGAGCCTATAATAGTACTCAGCACTCGACGACGGGTATCAGTCCTTTCATGATGTTGACAGGCAGGGAAAGGGCAATGCCTATAACATTCTTCTACCCGGAATACGAGGGGAAGAGGACGTCACCTCAAGCATACGTGAAGGAAGCGATCAAAAGACAACAAGAGCTTAACGAGCTATGTCGGAGAAACACGGCGCAAGCGCAAATGAGGCAACGCAAGAAATATGACGAAAAGATACTAAGAGCAAAGCCATACGAAGTGGGCCAATACGTGTGGGTCTTCCAAAATGTCATACCGCCCAAGGGAACAAAGAAACTACTCAAGAAATGGAGAGGACCGTTCATGATTACGGAAGTACATCAACAAGGACGGTTCTATCGCTTGAGTACAGGGCGAGCAGCACATTACGAAAATCTGAAGCCTCACGTCCCGTCCCCGGAGGACTGGTGCCTACCAAAAGACATGGAAGGTCTTGAGTACCTGGTGGTGGAACCAGCGTGCGAAGTGAATGAGAAAGGCACTAGAGAGAAAAATGATGGTAATGAGAACTTGAGTTTGGACGACAACGAAAAGATAGAAGTGGAGTCGGATGCAGGTTCATTTGTAGAAGAAGACTGGAACGACCCAGAGCAAAACGAGGTACCGAAGTGGATGGAGCCGGATCGACCAACACCACCGGAAACCAGGACTGGCAATCGTAAACGAACAGGTATGAGGTACAATAGGTACGGGGATGACTTCTTGATCGATAAGATACAGCCAGACAAGTTGGGCGATGAACTACTAAGCGCAGGCGAACTGGAAGCCGAAGAGGAATGGCAGGTCATTGACGATGGTGGACATTATCCGCAGGATGATTACTCGACGCCAGAATTGGAGACGGATCTCGAGCAGAGTGAAATAGAAAGGAGGGAGAACACGAACTTGAGGATTCTAGAGTGGATGCGTGATGTCAAAGACGAGAGCCGCGAAGGACAAAGCATTCAGCAAATCGATGTATCAGCAGCAAATTACATGAAGACAGAGGACCCTCTTTTCGGATGGACAGCAACAGACAGGCCACTGGACATCCCCAAGGACAATTCAGACCCGACTACATCGACGGGGACGTCGATAAATATTTTTGTCCGGGGAGTGGGGGTAGGACTTACCCACACCGAAAATTTGATGATAAAGAAGCTCAAGGAAGTGAGGGAAACAAGCGGATTGGAACTGGAGGAAGAAGAACCAGAGCCTACCATAGGAAGGAATTTCAAAACGAAATTCGAAATACCCAATGAATACTCAGAGAACATCATGATAACGGATAGCGACTTCATCCTGTCAAACAGGACCAGCGCGATCTGCATCACGGCGGACATGAGTTTCAAATCAAGATTGGAGGCTGACTTCAAAAGAGAGTACCAGAACATAGAGTTTCTGTTCAGACAGAGGCCAGGACTGGGAGGCATAGCAGCGCTTCCACCGTCAGTGGCACAAGTCCCGGCCAAATACCTCTGCTTCCTAGTAACGAGAGTCAACGACAGAAACACAATTGATCCCGAACACGTGATATTGGCACTGACAAGACTACGTGACTTCATGATTGAAAGAGGAATAGTGGAGGTCTCGATGCCGGTGTACGACCCAAACAGGGGCAAACTGAGCTCGAGGGAATTGTACGCTATCCTACATGTGGTCTTTGCAGAAACAGAGATAATGGTGCATCTTCACAAGAAGTACTACTTGAGCATCGCCTGAGTCGGGTACATGGAGGTATTAGGTCGGGTGTGAGGGAGGAGTCTTGAGTTAGGTACTGGGGTGCGGCGCAGGTAAAGGGATCTTAAGATGTGATTGGCATGACAATTGAATTTTAAAAGAAAGAATTGATGGTGCTAAAACATAAAATGAATCTGCATGTTCTTAAGGGAAAATCCAATCGAATTGCTTTAAGTGATATGAGAATGATAAGATTTTAACCATATGGGTAGAAGGGGGGTCTCTAGGTTAGGAACGTGACATGCTAAGTTTTAATGAGCTTTCTGTTTTCAGATCAAGTTTGAAAAACAAAGTTGAAAATCCAACTACACTCAAGCGAGTAACAGAAAGAGAGAATCTTGATTGAACACGCGATAATCCGAATCTACAGCAAGTACTTGCAAGAAAACAGTTCTAGGTAATTCTTGAGTTGGTAAGGTAATTCTTGAGTTGGTAAGGTAATTCTTGAGCTGGTTAACATCTACCTACATACATCCCGAAGTTACAAAGAATGGCAGACCGATTCTGGAACTCCGTGCCCGCGGCCCTGAGGAAGCCCACTCTTGATGAGCTATACAGGCGCCTGAGGGACTTGGACTTTACGAGAGAATGGCGGTGATGCTGAATGCCATCCTCCAGTTGGAGGACCAGGGTGAGTGCAGGGAGTCTGCAACGGAGGCTGTCTTAATGATCGGCTACACCACCGAGGGAATATCGAACCAAGAACAGACCAGATGGTTGTCTTGGAATGTGGATGGAGGAGTAAGGGGTTTTGACTTGGCAAGGAATCCTGGCCTGAATAACAATACCGAATATGGCGCAGGGGAATTCCCACTACCGACTAGGCCAACAGTAAGGTCCACCAGCCAGAGCTCGAGTAGGGTGCCATCGATGTCACGAATGCAACAGACGACCGAGGCATATCCGGATCTAGGTGTTCTAAAGAAAGAGCTCGAGAAGACGCAGAAGGAAAGGAATAAGGCGAACCTCGATCGGGATCAGGCAAATCTGGATCGGGAGAAGGTTCAGCTGGAAAGGGACCAGGCGGTCAATGAGCGAGACCAGGCTCTGAGGTTGCTTGAGATACAAAAAGCTGAGCATCAACAGGAGTTAAGGGTGCGGGAGAACGTCGCGAATCGTGATCAATTGAAGTCGGAGTTGGAAAGGATAGAACAGCGACAACGCGAGCTTGACGCACAGAAGGGAGCCAGGTCAAACGAACGAGTGGTGACCAGCTCGAGGCCAGAGTCGCGCATGGAGGTGGATGAAGCTCCCAGGGCTAGAGGACGGTTCAACCTTGACCGCGAGGCCAGAGAACACATGAGTGAAGGGTTGGAGGTCTGGATACCGAATGACGTGACGCCTTCCCTGCGCAACCTAGAGACACAACCTGTACGTCCCCTGATGGATGTGGTGTTACCAGGATATACCCCAACCTCGACCTCGAGTGGCAGTCAGGTGAGCGGCGCCTCATCGCGCCTGAAGGAGCTAGGCGAGAAATTGCAGCAGCAGAGTCGTGAAAGATCGACAAGGTCAGAGCTTCCCCCAACTTGGAGGGAACAGCCGGTCAGGAATGTCGTGATCGCAAGCTATAAGAAGAATACAGAAGGGAACTACCACAGGCACAATCGGCTGGACTGGAGTGCGGAACAGGGAGCCAGGAGGGACTGCTTCCATGACGCAGCCTGGGTGGAGTATCTAGCGCCACCTCGTGTGCCAGAGGGTGCAGTTCACCTAATTATAGGGGATAGCCTGGTGCGGGTGTTGACCCAGATACGGTCACATTGGCAGACAGGAGTCTTGAGTTTCGCTGGAGCTGCCACGCCACAGATGTTGGCAACCCTGGACATGCTAGGGATGACCAAAGTTTACACAGTGACCCTGATGGTTGGGACCAACGACGTGTCAAGGGGAGAAGCGAGGAAAGTAACGAGGTTGTGCGACAAGATGAGCTGCCTTCTTGAGGAACTGAGGATCCAGATGGACCCCATCCTGCTGCGGTATGCACGGTCCCCTACAACATGATGTTTGATCAGCACGCTCTAGAGATGAACCAGAAGGTGCGGAGCCTGAACAAGGTGATCCGAGACATACACCGAAAGAGTGTGCTTCCTCTCAGGCTGTTGGACATAGCAGAACGTATGGAGAAAAAGGGATTCCCTGAAGACACCTCAAAAGATGGAATCCATTTCGATAGGCCAAGGGGAGCGGAGTGGCTGAACGACGTCTTCCAGGAACACATAAACACGCTAGAGGCGGACCTGCTGGAGACAGCCCAATTCACTTTAGGACCACCTCCCAACCCACCATTCCTTGCCTCGAGGGCCTTGGCTGGTCGTTTGGGAGCGAGAGTTGATACTAGAGACAGTTCAAGGAGCAATCAGACCCGATTGCAGAGTGCCACGCCAATGGAGTCGGAGGAGGTAGAGTCATCAACACCTCCGGGCTCGGCGATGTCCTCTGTGGTGGTGGCAGATGGCAGGAGAGAAAAGAAGTCTATGGAGACTGCCCGCTTGAGATATCCTGAGAAGGTGAAGGAACTGGATTTAGAGAGTTTGGAATGCAGACGAGAGTTGGCGGAAACCCTGGGGATCGAACGAGTGTCGCACGAGGATTTGAATAGACATCATTGCGTAGACTGGTTGAAAGCTCACGAGGCGCACTTCTCGAGAGCGAAGCTAATGGAGACCACGGACCTGACTGGAATTCCCACAAAAACGATCATGGGACCCATTAACTACAGGCCTCTCAAGCTGTTGGGGAGTCCTGGACTTATAATAGAACCTCCCAAGCACCGAACTGGCATCGCCAGGATCAGGTTGGCAACCCCGGCGCAGTTAAAGGTGGTAGACAAGCTACTCAATCCGGGGGGAATGGAATTGCCTGATGCCGCTTACGAAGGTCCGAAGTTGGCAGAAGATCCCAGGTACGGGAAGCCCTGTGGTGGCACCCAACTGGCCAAAACTCTGGCAGTTTATGATAGAGCAGATCCAGCTGCTGCAAGAGTAGTCATTGTGGCGGGATCGGACTTCGAAGGAACGTCTCCCAAGTTGTTCTGGCCGGAGACTCTGGTATACTCCTTGCCAGGAGCCGAATTGAACCAGATGTTGACTCTAGTGGCGGCAATAAAGTCGGAGATGCCCTGTGAACCTGAGCTGCTATTGTTTGCAGGAATGAATGATCACCTGCACGCGATGGGACTTCTTGAGCGACTGAAGGGCAAGGAGATTCCGACATCAAGGAAGATATGGGAGGCTATTCAGGCGTTATTTGCGGCGATGAATGAGGTACAAGAGAACGTAGCCTCGAGATTTGGGTCTAAGACGAAGGTGGTGTTTACCACATCCCCAGGATACGCAAATATGCCACCCGCCCTACAATTCGTGTACGCGGTCTTGATCCTGATAGCAGAAGGGAGTGAATGGCGGATTCTGATGGCAGCCCCCAATCGAGAGCTGGAGCCATCGAACTTGAGGCTTTACAAATCAGAATTGCCGGCGGCATGGGCTGACATATCTCATGCACTGAGGGGTTTTTACGGACTGGCCGACGTCCTGATTGTATTGGATGAGGTACTCTTGCTAGAGATATCGAACTTTGCTAGACAACTCAAGTTCAGCCCAGTCATCGGGGACGACCACCCGGCGATAAACCAGTTGACGGCCAGCCTGTGGTTCCGGAGTATGGATGTGAAAGTCGCAAATTCCACCAGCAGGTCTAGAGGTCCCAGCAACGAGAGAAGAAATGTGGTCGAGACGGAGAAACAGTTAGAATCGATGAAATATCGCTTGACTCAAGAGAATGGCTGGTGGCCATTCCTGACACCAAGGCTGGAGAACGTCACGAATAAAACGAGGGAGGAAGCACCACTCCTCGTGAAACAAATCTGGAGTTTTCTAGAGAAGCAACTGGAGCTAGCTGAAACGAGAGACATGACGGTGGCTAGAATTGTCTCGGCCGCCAATGAAGTGACGATTGGAGGATTTTGGAGAGAGCACGCCAACGGAGAATTGAAGACTAGGAGAGATTACGAGATTCTCAAGTTCTTGAGTCCTTGCTGGGAGAAAGAATTCTTGGCAGGAGTCTTCGGCACCACGGCGACTATCTTCGGAGCCTTCGTACAGGAGATACTGGGCATGTCCATCAGCCTGCTCTTGGCCCTGTATTTGGTTTACCCCAGATACTTGTTCAACATGGGCCCAGCATACATGTTTAGTCGAGGAGTGGAGACACTTCGAGTTGATGGGTATCTGGCACTAGTACTCTTGACCCATGGGGAATTGGTGTCGTTTCATCGGTTAATGGAATATGGAGAACCTCTGTCTATGGGGAGAGTCCACACGAGCATTGAAGCCAGCTCCTACAAGTGTGCCGCAGGGTTGAAGACACTGCTGGTGCAATACCTCATGATGCAGAATCGATACATGACGGGTGAAGATGAGAACCCAACCTCGAGAGAAGAATGGGAGAAGGCGAACAGAGGGATGCCTCTGTTGACGGACCTGTGTCTGGCAATGAGGTCGGACCCAATGGGGATAATCCGGGGTCTAGAGGAGGTGGTGACCTGCATCTATGGTCCAGCAGTGACGTACGCGTTTCCAGATCCCCTGGTGATAACGTATCGTCACTCGGTGACGCACTTGAGTCTCATCAGCGTACTGGATGGTACAGCGCTGAATTGGTGTCAGCAGGAGGTGCTCAGGGCGCGTATGAGCAACACGGTACTCTTCGGAAAAGTGAAAGATGCCGAGATGATGGTGTGCAACTTCAGGGGACAAATGCAATGTAGAATGGGAGGCAAGCGAGAGGGCCCCATTGAAATGTATCCAAAGTTTTGGAACCTAAACCCATTGACGGCCGACGGACGAGAAGTCTTGAGAATCCCCGCCTGGAAGGAGTGCTTTGCACTAGTCAAGAGGGAGCTGGAGGCCATAATGGAGAAAGAAATCCTACCAGCCACCATGCCTGAGTTCCCGACAGTCAGGAGGATGACCTTGGGAATGAATAGTCCCTTGGTGGTTCCCTCCATAATGGCGAAGATGATGACGGAGGAAACGCAGAGGCATTTCACGGATGGCTGGGATCCCCTGTTCATCGGCTACACGGCGGCAGTCTACTTCCACACCAGCGAGATGAAGGTAAATTCGTGGACGACGCAAGCGAAAAAGAGTAGAGGTTCGCAGCCCCCTGGATATGAAGTGCGGAAAGTCTTGAGGACTCTTGAGAAGGAAGGACTTGAGAATATGCTACCCATATGGGATGATGGCAAGATGATCGTGATGGAGGGGCACGTCGCATTGGTGGACGAAATGAAATTTGCCACGAGAAAATACAAGGCACCCTATGGCTTGGAACAAGTAGAAGTGACACAGGAGGGAACAGAACTAGATGCAGCAGGTCAACTGCATGTAGCCCTGACGGAATATAAAAAGCTGGATCCTACGACACCGTCACCACTGTCTGTAGACACGCCTGGAGACAAGAGGAGTGGACCCGTTGAGGATCGATTCAAAAGAATTCTCGAGAGACGAAGAAATGAATCAGAGGAAGAGAGTATGGATGAAACTCTCAGTGAAGCTGGAGAAGACATGGAGGTGGGGAATACGCCTGAACCAGGGCCATCAGGGGAGGAACTCACCACTCAAGAGCTGTTGAAAGACTTGAGCGAAGAGAATTGGGCAGATACTGCCACCCCACTTCTGAACCCGTCCCCGCGGAAGAACCTAGAGTTGCCATTGGCAGGTGAGACCTTCAATATGGGGATGTTACTCTTGAGCTCGGAGGAAAGGGAGAAGAACACGTTTGAAGGGAACAGGGACATATTCTTGGGATCTCTCGAGGATGACGCTTGGCAGGAGTTCCTGGAGGAATTCAATCGAGAAGTGGGCAGCGAGACGACGCTGGACAAGTTCAAGAAGGAACTGTGGGACGCAGTAGTGAGATTCGGGGAACCGCTCCTGATAGGAACGGGCCTGGATGAGAAAGCAAGAAAAGAGCTGCTGAACAAGCTAGTGGAGCTGAGGAACGCACGAACGAAGACTAGAAAAGAGAAATGTGAGGACAGCTCTACTCTGAAACAAAAAACTGTGGATAAAATGGTTGATGATATAAAAAGGGATAAGGTTGGGACTAGTAATATGATTAAAAGTACTAATATCCTTAGGGCTCGAGCAGGGGGGAGGCAAGAGTTGGAAGGAGTGGATGGAGAGGTCGAATCAGTGATGATAGCCACAACACCCTCGAGCAGAGATGTGAAGACTCGCAAGAGGAAGAGAGAAGTGGAAGGATGGGGTAGTCCTTCAGTGGATGCCGTTTCGGAAGGAAACTTGAGAGAGACGGCGCCCATCGTTTTGGCTCGATGCAAGACGGCGGCATACAAGAACAGCTCAGAGCTCAGGAAACCACTTGAAGTAGAAAAGGAAATAGAGGTTTCCGCCAGTTCGACGTCAGAAGAAGACTTCAAGCCTCAGAAGATAAACGTGAAGAGAGGTTCAACGAACGGACAGGTAGGGGAAGTGGAGATCGGCAAAGAATGGATCTCGAAGGCACATCAGGACATGGGCAAACAAGTGACGAGTGATCCATTGGAGAGGAACAAGACGAGGAACACTTCCCGGACGTGGTGGGTGGCCCTCGAAACATTGAAGGAAATGGAAGACTGCTTGAAGAAGTTGGACAGTGGAATAGCTCGCAAGCGACGCAATTGGGCCACCCAGCAAAAAGCCGAGGTTAAAAAGATAGAGATGGCAAGTCATCTGAAGAGGTCCTGGCAGAGTTTGTTGAAGGATCATTTTGAAGAGGCGATGAGGACATCCTCATCAGCACCGCCACTGATGGCGAATCCCTTCGTTAGAACTGCGGGACAATTAATGTTCACCTGGAGTCTGGTGGGAATAGAGTTGGAGACATTGACCTCGTATGACAGGCTGAAGTTGGGAAGCAAGAAGCTAGAGGTGTATCAGGCACTGATGCAACACGTGGCCAGGGACAATTCAGGCTTGAGCCTGGCTAGAAGAAAAGATGCCACATGTTTCTTGAGATGGATAATGTCAATGATGTCTGATAGCACCATCCTGGCATGCCACCAGAGAGCAAGTGGAAGTAAAACCATGGAGAGAAGAGTCTCAACGATCATCTTGAACGTATATCAGAGTACAGGAATAGAGAAAGAAGATGGTTCCAGACTATCCTTAGAGAACCATCGAAAGCTGGACGAGGTACGGAGGTTCTCTTATAATAAGTTCGAGGAAGAACATGATGTTCACCGTAACCTGGCCTCGTCAGAACAGTACTCGAGACTCAGTGAGAAGGGGGAATACCAATATGTGTCTGGAGTGATGGGAATAGCCTACAATCCCTTCTTAGCCTCAGAAGCTGGAGGAGCCCACAGAAACCATGAGGTAGCGGAGCTACTGAAGTTTTGGACAGAAAGAATAATGGAGATAGACGCGGTGGAGAAAGAGGGGCCGAGCCTGGGCCTGATTCTTGAGAAAACACCAGAGGTGATAAGCATACCGCGCTCAAACAAGAGAGTTGAAGTGAACGTGGGCGGTGGAAATGGCTTGTTAACTACGAACTTGGGAGTGATATGGAAGCTACTAAGACCCTCCTGGTGTCCACATCCCCATGCGAGTCTAATCGAGGAAACCACCGAGCGAGTGAGGTTAGCACCAACGGAAGATGAAGATCTGGCGAAGTTGAGTGTGCTACATAAGCTAATCACGCCCCAGATGCAAGAGCCAAGCGAAAGGACGAGCGACCCCGGGTCAGCAAAGAAATTGGAGCCGGGAAGCTGTCTGGATTCGACGTGTGGGAACGGAGAGCACATCTGCGATGGACGGTCATGCGTCAGAATACTGTCGTTTCAAAAAGAAGACCTGGTCACTTGGTTCGAAGACATCACAGAAAGGGAGAAAAGTGAAGTGCAAATAATAGCGGAATGTTACGCGAGAACCACGGTGAATATAGCGACAGCTCTCGGATTCTTCTCGAGAGTGTGTGGTCTGCAGGCACTGGAGAGACTGGAATCTGAACATCATTTAGTGACGGCGTTGAGCGTAGAATCATGGCCCGGGGTGTTGCAGGTGACTCAAAAACACATCCGGAGCTGGAAGGTTGGTCTTGAGGCGGAAATGGGATTTCCCATGAGCGAAGCTTATGGCTTGCCATTGAACGCGAAATCGCTGATAGGGTCAATGATGGCCAACTTGTGCGGAAGTCACTACCCGCTACACATGGCGATGGTGGAAGTGTCCAGCCAGAGAATACTGGTGGACAAGGCCTTCTCAGTGCCCAAGTGCGTGAGGTTGGCTCGGATGTCGCATCACTCGCACAAGTTGTTGAGAAAAATCAAAGGGACAGTACCAAAAGAATTGAGAGATGACTTAAGCGAAATCTGGGGAGAAGATCTTCTGAAGTTGGAAAGAGAAAACACAAGCGATCACGAGAGACAAAACGTGATCGGGAAACCTGTGGGAAGTACTCCGAACCTGGAAGACAACGACACGATGCACGAGAAAATGATGGAGCTTGAGCCTCTCTTGGAAGCCTCAGGGGAGCGTAATCTCAGGAGCATTGAGATCTCTCATGGGGAATGCCCATGCCACTGTTTGGCACAAACGGTGTGGTATCCAGATCACAAGAACCTTTGCCTGGTGTGGGATGTGGAAGAGATTCGGTCGATCGGACTACCGGATCACCGGCAGAAGGTGACGCTCTTAGTAGTGAGTACGATGTTAGCTCTGAGATGGATAGAAGAGAATATAACGAAGTATCGGGAGGCGACGACGCCAACGGCTGAGTCAATATACGCGATAGACTACAGCAGGAGACTCGAGTTGTTTGAGACTGCGTGCAAAGTATTCGCCATACCGACGGAAGTCAGGCACGTATGGAGTCGCTTGAGGTACTTTCCATGGTTTCGGGCGACACTGACGTCTTGGTTGTACATGACAACGAAAGATCACATGAGAAAACATCAAAAAGAGTATCGACAGTTCCAGGCCGAGATTGGGCCGGAAGCTTTCAAGAGACCCCTGCTAACCCATCGTAATGCGATCACGACAGGATGGAAAAGAGTGGGTAAGATGTCTAGAGACAATACCAAAGCGAGGGAGTCGATACTAGAGGAAGACCTGGCGAAGAACGTGAGCTTGAGCCTGCACAACTCCTTTTGCTTGAACCGAGAAGCTAGGGTGAAGGCACTACCCAACCAAGCAAAGAGGTTGCAGGAGCAGAGAGAATGGATGCGATCCTATGAACAGCTGAAGGCTTGGGAGGAGATCGTGATTAGTTCCGATGATGAAGAGGAACTGTTGAGACAGTTTGCCGCATCCAGCACTTCAGGATGCAGTACCTCCAAGGCGAAGAGTACGAGATGAATGGGCAAATCGGATGGATCTTGAGTCTTGAGAGGGAAGGGGGGCTTGAGCGTGGATCCGAGTGAAACTTGGATTCACGAAAAAGAAATTTTAACAAAGCAAATATTGTTACTAATATACTATATTTATTATATAAATCGAAATTCTGCATGACAATTTCCTGATTGAATAGGACAAAAGAGATTTTAAAATGATTGGCTTGAAAAGCGAAAATTCAAGGGTGCAGGTGTATGCAGATTTTGGTTGCTGTTTAGCAATAGTGTGAAAATTTTAAATGGCTGTGAATTTTGGGGTGTAGATAAGCTTAAGTCTGCTGCAAACTTCTGTAAATGACCACTGGCACTGTATCTTGAGCAACACTCGGTTTTTCTGGGACTCACTGGCAGAAGACAGCGCGCGATGAGGACATCGATCTCGAGTCCGGGGAGTATGTGCCAGTCGGTCATATTTGGAAGTTTGACCTTGAGAGAAGCAAAAAACACTTGATTTTGGAGTGAAATTTAATTTTTCAAAATTTCGAATGGAACCTGTCATGCACGATTTTCTCGCGAGAACTGAAAATCAGAAAAAGAGATCAGAACAATTTCAGAACGATTGAGTCACACACGCGGGAAAGTTGTAAGAAAAAGCAGTAGGAAATTGCTATTCGCAATTTCTATCACTATCATAATCGAGAGTAGAGCTGTCCCATCTGTGACAGAGACGAGAGCATTCCCACGGATTGGAATATAGCGACTGGAGTTTTATTCGGAACTGGACTAGAGTGAACCTTCGGTGGGAAGGTGGACAACTTGAGTGTCCTAATGGTTCACAAGAAAACTATTGTCTAGAGTATAAACTCGTTCTCATTGTCAAAACTATAAAACATTAGACTCATTTAGTTACGTTATTTAATTCTTGAGTTAACTACCGACTGGATTATTTCCCACTTCTTGAGCGTGCTACTATGTGAGTACAAATTTAAATTCTAGAGTGTGTTTTATGATTGTTATGTTGAGGTAAGGCGAGTTTTAGGTTGATCCATCTGAAATGGATCAAAGTTCCACTGTCTAACAAAAAAGCAACTTAACGGATTGTTCCAACCCGGTTTTTAACGGCGTTCATGTATTTTGGGTATCTAGAGACCTAAGTATGGGGACGTTTCTAATTCTAGAGTGGGGGGATATTTTAGTAGTAGCCTTTAAGCTGTAACGGGTCGTAGTCTCATGTCACAAACGAACCGAACTGGCTCCGACCGTTCTTGAGGTAGAAAAACACAAGAGATAGTGTCCCTGACCCTTGAGCCAGTGGTTATAGGGCCTATTTTTCTTAAGCCTCATGTGTGACTGCAGTAGACGAATGTTACATA
>NW_026971680.1:0-31056 GCF_963678635.1 Symsagittifera roscoffensis | reverse complement strand
CATTCGGAAAAAAAATTATTTATCCATTATTTATGTTCTAACCAGAAACTAGCTTCCACACAAACCCTTGGTTCAGCGTTTCTGGATAGAATTTGCAAACTTCAAAACTCAAAAAAGGAATCTGATTTGTTGAAGTTTATTGATTGCTTTATTGATTGTCCTTGTTGTGCATAGTGATTATGTAATCTTTGTGATAAAATAATCAATTGTCTTTAAATGTGTTCTTCACAATTTACAATGACAAATCTTTAAAAACGAAGCTTTAGTTCAGAAAGGCTTAATTCAAATGAGCAGAAAAACCAATTTAAATAAGCAAAAAGGAAAAATTAATAATTGTGTGAAGAGACAAAAAATATATATTTGAAACAAAACTGAGTTAATTTGCGAGTTCCTTGTCACTTTCTTCTTCATGTGCCACACCATGTTTTCTTCTGAACAGAGCTAAGTTATCCTGCTGAAGCTTCAATTTTTATTCTTGTACCTTCTATCTTAAATTGTTTTAATTTTTTGCCAATCAACTAGGCAAATTCTTCAGGGACTGAAACATTTCTTTGGATTTGTAGTAAGCAATTGAAAACTATTTACTATTTCCGTATCCCAGATCCAAAATTTCATCGAAAGATTTTTCAATTGAATCATATGAAAACCCGTACTTTGTTCTCGAAGGTGACTTAGACATAGCCAATTCTTTTCTAAATCTCCAAGTCTTTTACTCTCGAGTTCTCTCCATACTGAAAGATCTATAAGAATTTGCTCACTAGCCTGGGAGAATTTTTTAAATTTGAGAATCTTGACAGTTTCGGTACCAAGTTCAAACTGGATGCAGTAACTCACCCGTTCTACTATGATTGGTTTAAGCTTTTGGGATAGATTTCTGTTTCTTCTCAAAATTCTACCCATGTTGATAGAATGAGCTGAACTGTAGGAGATTTTCCAATAAACTAAAATCTATAATTTTCAACTGAAGATTTTGCTGACGTTCCCTAAAACTTTTTGAGTTCATTCAAAAATTTTTCAACACTTCGTTGACTTAAATTTTTTCTAAAGGGTTTTGTAGAATAAATAGTTTTTTTTTGTCCTGAAAATAATTATGAACGTTTTTTTAAAAAAGAAGAATTTCCTTGAAAACTATTTCTAAGAATCACAACCTTGGCTGAGTATCTTCATTTAGATTTAAAAAACTAGCAAGTTCAATAAAATCTAAAAATGTTTTGATCAATCTCATTACCTTAGAATTAGGTCTGGAGTTCTAATTGACTAATTTTTTTTTGGATAATTCCAGAAGTTAATGTGCAATTACCTTTTACAAAATTTGAGGAGTTATTCTGTAGATTCTAAAAATTAGAAAATTCTAGAAGTTGATGAATGATGACGTCAATTTCTCTGGTGGAAATATTTTACAAGTTTTACTGTTCAGTTGTGAGTGCTAAAGTGTAATGAAGTCATTTTCTCAGGTAAAATTGCTTTATTTTTGCCTGAATAATTTAAAAGACACCTTCTTAGCTCCGTCGAGAATCATGTCAGAACCTCGGATTGTTTTTTTTTCAAATAATTTTTTTAATGGTAATTGAAAATTTGTTTTAAAAACCTTGTCAAACTTTTTTTTCCAGCTTGAGCAGCTTATAACATTTAAAATCATAGTTCTTTTTGTGTGGGCAAAAAAAACGGTCAAGAATTTTTGCAAGATGCTTAAAATTTTTTTGAAATCTTTTTTCAATTTTTAAAAAATGTTTAAGATTTTTCACAAGTGTGCAAAGATATTTGAGATTTTGGTAAAATGCATGTTTTTTCTTTATTTTTTCAAAGATTATGCAAAATTGTACCTTATTTTCTTAAATAATTAAACAAAAAATGCAAAGTTTTAATGAAAACAAAACATATTGACTTATTGCTTAAAAACTTCTATATTGATGACTTTCATCGCTATTACCTATGTTAATACATTGGTTTTCTATTGTTTCTGATCAACAGACATGCAAAAATTAGTTTTCTAAAGGATTAAATTTTGAACAAAAAAAGAATTTCATAGAGATTAATAATTAACTGTGCAAGAAAAATTGTCATAATTTATTTGGACAAGATGCTAAAAGTATTGATCATTTCTTATAAAAAACTCGAGAAGTGTTCATTTTTTTGACAAAATGAGAAATTTGTTTCACTTTTTTCGACAGAATACAATTTTTTTTCAATTTTTTCAGCAAAAGGTGAAAAGTATTTTTTTTTCAAGCGTATGAAATAAGTGTTTGACTTTTTTCCAACAAATGCGGAAAACAAATTACTTTTTGCTTCCAACTGCGAAAAGTGTTTCAATTTTTTTGACAAGATGCGAAAAGGGTTTCACTTTTTCCGACAAAATGCGAAAAGTTTTTCACTTTTTTCCTACAAATTGCGAAAATTGTTTCACTTTTTTCTACAAAATGCGAAACGTGTTTCAATTTTTTTGACAATTTGAGAAAAGTACTTCATTTTTTTCCTACAAAATGCCAAAAATATTTCATTTTTTTCATTAAAAAGCAAAATTATGTGAGTTTGTTTTTGACAAGATGCAACAAAAGATCAGGTATTTTTCCTTGTGTACAAATTTTCTATTGTTTCTTCTCTAATCTGTTTGCAAAAAACAATCACGATTCTTAAGATGTGTGCGAAATCAGAGTGCTACAAAGTAAATATCAAAAAAAAACTATTTACAAAAAAAGATATTCAATCATAGAGCTGTTAAGAGTTCTGGAGGTTCTCTATAGAACGCAGAGCAGGACGAGGTTGTAATGGTTGTTGTCGAGCTGGAGGTGACATTGGTTCCGATAAGCCTTCATCTTCACCTTTGTCATGGGGTTTTCGGCTGATCCTGCTTCCTCCCAAGGAAAGAGGAAATCTTCCACTGGTTGAGCCACATATCTAGAGTCAGGAGTGTTGTGGTAGTTCATTCCCACTTGCTCAGCCACGTCCTCCATCATTTGCACTTCTCCAAGCTGGCTCTCTGCCATGGGTATTTGCATCATACGATGTTCGTTGAAATCCCTTCGCATCACTTCCACCATATACCAGACTTGGATTGGGATATCGATTCGTGCCAAAAAAACCTCCGAGACTCTTTCTCGCACTTGAATTTGCACTAGATCAGTCGAAAGTTCTACAGAGTACATGAGTTGCTGTTTTGCACTGAGAAGATCATTTTGAGTAATAATTTAAGTTAAAAGTAAAAACAAGAAGGATTTAGTGTTGAGAGAGGATGTAGTTGACAAGAGATAAACTGAAACTAAATTACTTAGAGCTGAGAGAGGAGGTAGTTGACGATAGTTAAGTTGAAAATAAACAAATACCTTCAACTCGATTGTGTGGGTTCAACCAATCAGAACTGACTTTCCATATTTGGTCTGTAGTCGTCTCCAATCAGGTTTTAGCGTCCTTTTTTGGAAATTCTATAGAAAAGTCGTCTCCAATCGGAAACAAAGTTCCATTTCAAAACTTAGAGACATTGTCAATTCAATCACAAAAAAATCTTTTGTTTTTGTTGTCGTATCCAATTAGAGAACCCGTTTAAGGATTTAAATCTACCAAATAAGTCAAAATTTTTGCAAAACAAATAGCAAAAATAAATGACCAAAAGTTGTTTGCCCAAAAATACAAAATATTGCCGATATAAGTAACACCAGAAGGAAAATTATAAAATGTAGCAATTCCAAAAAAAATTTCATCAAGTTAATTGATTTTTTATGTTTTTAATTAATGGAAAATTGCTGATTTTTGAGTAGATAGTCAAGTTCTTTATTTTTGATGAAAATTTGAGGGGATAGCTCAAAGATTAAAAGTTTTTCCAAGCAAATCTCTGGAAATCTGATTCTAAACCGGATCAAGGAGGATTTTGAGCATTGAAAATCTTTAAACAAGTGGAGAAAAAAAGAACTTTGCTGGGTAGCTTTGGGTATCGGGTAAGGAATAAAAAGAGTCTTTGATGTATTATCATACGACTTTTTGATCAAGTTCAATAGTTCTAAAATAAATAAAATATCTTTCAATGTCAGGTGTAACTCAGCAGTAAGTTTATAGCTTTGATAAACAATATTTAAATCTTTGGTTGAACGAGTGTTTCTAAATAGATCTTTACTTAGCCGGAGAACTCTAACTTTGACAACATAAACGTCCAAAAAATTGTGAAAAAAAAAGAATCTACATCTATTTCATCAATAAGGAAATCACACGGAATGTTTTTGTTTTTATTGTAGAGTAACTTGAGGAAGTTCAAATGTTTATTGATTGGAATTATTGTAAAATTAATTTTTTTGATCCAAACTTATGTCTAAAAACTGCAGAGTTCTGATTGGTTGATTATCTTAAATGGAAAATTATAAAATTTCTCCATACTTGCAAAGTTGCGTAGTTGGTGACGTCATTTCTAGTTAAAGAATGACGTCATTGCCATAGAAGAGCCTATGAAACAAAAACTAAAGATATGCCAGACTTGAAACACAATTTTTGCTTTGACTTTGATACAAATACAAAGTCTAGATTTGTCAGAAAATCGTTCGACTGACTTTTCAAACTTAAAAGACTTCCGGTTGTTTATATTACAATATACCAAAACGAAAGAGATGAAAAAGTATATTATGGTAATTTCTTCTTTCACTGGTTAGAAATAGAACAAATCGAAAAAAGTTTGATCGATATTTCAAAATTTGAAATGAAGATCGAAAAAATAATATAAACCAGACAAGAAATCTCACTTTGGTGTCGAATGTACATATTCGTTATGTTAAAAAAACAACATTAAAATTGATTGATTGGGAAGTTTCATAAACTCAGTTTTATTTTGATCCAAATAGTAATTTAAAATCTGTGAACACTTTATTCTGATTGGTTATTAACACAAATATTACTTGTGAAGGAAGGCTCGAATTTTTGATATCAAAAAAATTCAACAATTCATGAGAAGTAGAGCTCAATTCTGATTGGTTGACATCAACTTTGTAGAACATTCCATGATCATTGAAGCTCGATTCTGGTTGGTTGATATCAAGAAAGATAAAAACTTTCCTTATAAGCATTGCTCGTTTCTGATTGGTTGCACTGGTTAGAAAAAAAATTGAAAAAATTTTGATCGAAGTTTCAAAATTTCAAATGAGTATCGAAAAAATATTATAAGCCAGACAAAAAGTCCCATTTTCTCACTCGCGTGTCAATTGTATATGTTAGTTATGTTAGAAAAATTCAATAAAATTGATAGAGTTGGAAATTTCATAAAGATAGTTTGGTTCTGATCTACAAAGTATTTTAAAATCTGCTAATTCTTCATTCTGATTGGTTATTACCACAAATATTACCTGTGAAGTAAGGCTCAATTGTTTGATATCAAAAATATTCGAAAATCCATGAGAAGTAGAGCTCAATTCTGATTGGTTGACATTAAATTTGTTGAACATTCCATGATCATTGAAGCTCGGTTCTTATTGGTTGATATCAAAAAAGATAACAACTTCCTTATAAGTATTGCTCGAGTCTCATTGGTTGCACTGGTTAGAATTCGCAAAAATGAAAAAGTGTTGATCGAAATTTCAAAATTTGATTTGAGTATCGAAAAAAAAACATAATATAAGCCAGACAAAAAATCTATTTTTTCTGACTCGGGTGTCAATTGTATATGTTAGTTATGTTGGAAAAGTTCAAAAAAAACTGATAGAGTTGGAAATTTCATAAAGATAGTTTGGTTCTGATCTACAAAGTATTTTAAAATCTGCTAATTTTTCATTCTGATTGGTTATTACCACAAATATTACCTGTGAAGTAAGGCTCAATTGTTTGATATCAAAAATATTCGAAAATCCATGAGAAGTAGAGCTCAATTCTGATTGGTTGACATCAAATTTTTTGAACATTCCATGATCATCGAAGCTGGGTTCTGAGTGGTTGATATCAAAAAAGATAAAAATTTCCTTATAAGTATTGCTCGATTCTGATTGTTTGCACCGGTTAGAAACAGAAAAAATTGGAAAAACTTTGATCGAAATTTCAAAATTTGAATTGAGTCTCGAAACAATAATATAAGTCAAACAAAAAGTCTCATTTTTCTCACTCGGGTGTCAATTGTATATGTTAGTTATGTTGGAAAAGTTCAATAAAATTGATAGATTTGGAAGTTTCATAAACATAATTTGGTTCTGATCTACAAAGTATTTTAAAATATACTAACACTTCATTCTGATCGGTGATTACCACAAAAATTACCTGTGAAGGAATGCTCGATTGTTGATATCAAAATTGTTGAAAAAACATGAGAAGTAGAGCTCAGGTTTGATTGGATGACATTAAAGTTGTTGAATTTTCTATGACCATTGAAGCTCGATTCTGATTGGTTGATATCAAAAAAGATTTTTAGAAAAAAGTGTCCTTCAAGTAATTCTTGATTCTGGTTGGTTGATAGCAAACCTTTTGAAATTTCAATGACTTGATTGGATAATTTTTATTTCAGCTAGTCTAAAAAGCAAGTCCATTCTGTTTTTCTTTCACGTTAAAAACAATTGGTTCAAAAGTTCACATAACTGTTTTTGTTTATTTCCTTCACTCTTGAGGCTATTCAATTTTTCTTTCTGAAAACTTGGGACTTTCTAAATCTCCCATTTTTTCTCAAGTTCTTTTTATACTTATTTAGTTGCCATCACTGAATAGAAACGAAAGAGTTGCATGCCTTGAACGTGGCAGAGAGTACACACGTAAAGATGCGTCAAGACAACTTAAGCACTGTGGCGTTTTAAAGTGTTCCAATTTTAACTTTTATACAAATAGCAGTGAGGTGCTCACTAATCATATCAAGAAGAAGCATTACTGATAAAGAAGCATTACTGATAAAGAAGCATTACTGAAGAAGCATTACTGAAGGTCAACATAATGATAAAATATGTGCTGAGCAATATCGAAACGCACTCCTAGAGAGGGTATAATTAGTTTTTTTTAAATTAAAAACTGAAGTTACTATGAATTTTTATTTTAACTGAATCTGAAATGTCTATACAATAAATTTGAAAAAAAACTTAGTAAAATTTATACAGTGTTTTCATCACTATTCTTGATATGTCATTTTTTTATTCAAATGTTCTGATTGATGATAAAACCAGCAACAATTGAGTTCATACTGTCGTAAAACTTTCAATGGCAACTGATCCAAAAATCTTTCATGTACAGTACAAACTCATGTACATCAAAAACATTGGTTGCAAGCTTGCGGAGATTTCAATGAGATAAATTTGTAGTAAAAGTAAATAACATACGCTAATGAGTGCTTAAGTGTTTGTTGAAAAACTGTAACAAAATAGATATTTTTAAAACATCGACTAATTGCAACGTTTTGTCTAGTTACTATTACAAAGTTTTGCTTGTTTAGGGCTGGTAAAAGGTTTCATAGAATAGTGCGTTGTTGAGCAGATAATATGTGGTTGATTTTTTCAGAATCAAGGTTTTCTATTGTTTTTTTGACAATTTCAGAAATGAAAAACTGATAACTGACCTAGAAAAGATGCAGATTATAGGGGTTGATTTTTTCAGAACCAAGGTTTTCTACTGTTTTTTTGACAATTTCAGAAAAGAAATTGATAACTGACCTAGAAAAGATAAAAAAATATATGTACGTTTTTGCTGACTTTTGAAAACTTCAACTTAGTATTATACAACATTCTCAACCAAAAATTTACTTCCGTATAGAAGTTCAGAGTTAAAACAGCAATATACAGTTATCAAGTTGAGAAAATCATTTGAAGTTTTCGATAAAAAAAAATTATGCTTTTAATTCTGCTTCGGATTTTTGAAGTTTTGTTCAAATGATTTATTTTCCCATCAAAAACTCAATTTTGAAGTAAACTTTTTTCAAATTGGATTAAGTTGGAAGATAGTAGATGAAACAGATACGGATTGCATCTTGGTGTGCTTTTCTAAATCGAGTTTTTTAAGGAGTGTTCTTTCAGAAATATTTAGATGTTGCAGAAAATTGGAATTAGGTGCACTTGCGTATTTCTAATTCCGAAGGTTTTCAGATTATAAACAAAAGAATTGCTCTTAATTTGTTCTAAAAGCCCAACGTAAAGTTACAGCTTTGTATTCTCAATTCTTACATGTAGTTTTGAATGCTTTAAATAGCACCAATTCTTTCTCACTTAGATTAAAAAGCATAAAAATCAAGTTTAAAAAGCGATTTAATAACTATTTTGCAAAAAAAGTGATAGTTAATGATCCCTAATTTTATCTCTGCCAGCAAATAGTTTGTTCAATTGATACTATTTTCTTCTAAATTCCCCTGTTCTGACTAAATTTTGTAGCAAAGTGGGTTCAAAAGCGAAAACATGTGATAAGCAGAGAGCAAGAATAACCTTAAAACATAAAAAATTTCCACAAAAAAATCAAGAAAAATTTTTGTAGAAGCGGAGAGATAATAATCAATTTTGAAGAAGATTTTGTTGAATTTCATCCAATCTAATATACTTTTAACAAAATTTTACACCAATTTTAGTCAGTTTTAGCAGTTAAATGTTCACTTTTCGTCAATAATCCCTAACCTATTTTTATTATTAACGTAAGAAACTTCTAAGATAGTGTAATTTTTAAACAAAAATAAGTTAATCACTGAGAAAAAAACTGAGGAGTTGAATCATGGAGTTTGATCTAGGTTGTCATTTTACTTTCTCGAAAATTACGATTATCTACACTATTTTCCTGAGAAATCGGAAGTTTCAATATTGATTCAGATAAAATAAGCTTTAATGTTCAGAGCATTATATAAACTACTTTTTAGCTCAAAATACGGTAAGCTTTATCATATTTCAAAACTAGGGTTTACTTTATCATATTTCAAACTCTATCATATCCATATTTTCATTCAAAGTATTGTATCACTGTCTCAGCATGATGCCAATTAAAATACAATTTGAGCTTAATTTTTAACTCCACACGTTTGTATGATTTTTCAATTAGATCAGAAGCAACAAAAAACTAGTCAAAACCTTGAAATTTTCGCAATTCTGTCTAAAATCTTATAATTTCTGCAATTTTTTTACAAAAACTTGAAATTTTTGCAATTTTTTCCAAAACTTTGACTTTTTTCGAAGTTTCAGTAGGTTTCAGCATAGTTTAAGCTGGATTGAAAACTGTTTTAAAAAATAATGGTTATTAAGTCTGAAACAATGGTTATTAAGTCAAACTATATCAAATCTTATCGTGTTTTGAAGTTTTTCGAATAAATTTCAATTTTTTTGATAAAAGTTTCCAAATTTTTGCACATCTTACCATTGACTTACCATGAACCAAAAAACATAAAAACTCCATTACACAATCTATACGTAATACTCAAAAACTACATAACACGTGCCAAGATTTTGGCGAAAAAACTAGACATTTTAACCCAAAACCAAAAAAAATACCGTTTTTCTTATCATTCTCTTAGCATCACTTCGAAACCTTACCGTTTCCTATTTTAATACATTGGGAAACCTATTCCCTATATTAATACAATGAATTTCTAATCCTTATACCTAGGGATATCTATACACTTTTCTAATACGTGGGAAATCTAAAACACTATCTTAAAACATGGTAAGATCGGGCGCCAAAATTTTTTTCTAAAACTTACCATCTTACCATCTGAAAATCTTACCATTCCCTATCTTAAAACATTAGTAAACCTTTTTCCTATCCAAATGAGTTTTTAATTTCCTGCAATGAATTTCTAATACATAAGGAATTCTATACGCTATACATGGGAAGTTCGGCCGCCGAAAAAAATTTACCATCAGAAACCTGGTATCTTAATACATTGGGAAACCTATTCCCTATCTTAATACATAGGGAGAGGACGGGATACTCTATAGCCTATGTTAATACATGGGGGTCCTCTCTCCCGACATATACTACTGTCTGATAAAGTTGAAACTTGATAAAATTATGATTGCTGTAATTATCCTAAAAGCCGCGATTTATGCTTCTCAGAATATCCAGGGTTCAAAATGTGGCCACCTTTACAATTGGTGGTTGTGGAATTATCTAAGATCAGAACTTGTAGTGGGAATAATTTTGTTTCGAGTATGCTGGTTGAACTTTTTACTGAAACAATTTCGCAAAAAATGATTAAATATTCAAACTCTGTACAGGCTTTTTTACATATACTGCAAACGCCTTCCGAAACTATTTTACAAGCTGTCTTCATCATCTTGTGACAACTTTTCAACATCATCTCCAATAACACTTTTATCGCTCAAGTTTTCCAGGTCCTGTTCTATATCCTCTAAATGACTATCAGGCTCAATTTGAAGCTTCGTGTTTGACGACCTCCTTCGAATCACAGGACTATCTGGAGGAGGTGGGATTCCCGCATCTCCAAATTCGTCATCGACTTCACCGAGGTCTCCCAAAATCGGCTCCCACCCCGGAAACCCCCCGACTCTATGGAACCCGAGTGAGCTCCCCCCACCTGAGCTGTAACTTCCAGACCACGAGATGACAGATGTACGACTAACCGCATCCACTGAATCGCTGTCCGAGTGTGACTCGTGAGAAATCTTGGAAATATCGGTTCCCATGCTTCTGAACGTCGGAGGATCCTGCTGTAACAATAAAGTAAAAATAAAAATTGAGCTCTCTGCCTATCGATGTAGATGTGTATAAGAGCTGTTAGATTAGCCAAGTTACTCCATTTTGACATAGGCGACTTGTTTCATTGCTTCATTCTTTTTTGCAGTGAAGAGTCGAATCTGAAAGTAGGGTGGCTTGTTCACGCTGTACTTCTTGATTCTGACACAAATCCTTCTCATGTTGTAAATTGCTGTTTCATATACTTTAATACAGATGTCGAGCTCCTGATCCATAGTTGATTCTTTGCCAGATTTGGCTTCATATTTAGGTACGAGTCCAAGATTTTCAGGATCGTGAATAACAGTATTCCGGATTGCCGATAATGCTTCTCCTTGTTTTTCACTAAGATAGACTTGTTGGGATATTTAAAATTGTTCCAAATGATTAATTTTAGTAGTTGAAAGCACTGTGCAAATAAATTTTCCCCTTGTTGGGTTTTTGGAATCAAACAAACCTCCCAATTCTTATTTGATTTTTTTGAGAATTCAATATAATTGGGACTAGTGTTTTCTCTTGAGTACATGTTTGAAGAGCAAACTGATCAGACGAGGGGGAAATGAGAGAATTGGTTTCGAGATTAAATGTAAATTGAAGGAAACAATATGAGTCATCGCGATTTCCATATATGGAAAGAGTACCAAATATGGAAAGTTTTGTATGGATTTTGAATACATCGAAATTGCGTAGGTGTTACTTCTACTAAGTGAATCCATAATTCTCAGCAAAATCATTGTTCCAGCTGGCTGCTGCTATACGTCTAGCTCTTCCCAGATTTTATTCAGATTATTGTAAGAAATCGCTAAACAGTTCCGTTTCCAGTGATTTTTACGAAAAATACATAGTAACCCATGACTTTTGTGTCTCTACCCACAACTCACTATGTTCTTTGGAGAATTGTAAGTTCCATTTGGTTTTAATAGGAACATCTATTAGCCAAATTTTGCAGATATTAGATAAATATGTACACATATATCAAGAAATTGGTTGTCTGTACACTTTGTTCAAACACAGATTCTATTCAAGTATTGTTAATTCAAGCGGAGAAATATTCAATCAGCTTAATCGAGCAGTTCAACATAACTTAAGATGGAAAGGAGTCAAAAAGATGCCTAGTATTGCAAAGAAACGACTCATTCGGAAAAAAAATTATTTATCCATTATTTATGTTCTAACCAGAAACTAGCTTCCACACAAACCCTTGGTTCAGCGTTTCTGGATAGAATTTGCAAACTTCAAAACTCAAAAAAGGAATCTGATTTGTTGAAGTTTATTGATTGCTTTATTGATTGTCCTTGTTGTGCATAGTGATTATGTAATCTTTGTGATAAAATAATCAATTGTCTTTAAATGTGTTCTTCACAATTTACAATGACAAATCTTTAAAAACTAAGCTTTAGTTCAGAAAGGCTTAATTCAAATGAGCAGAAAAACCAATTTAAATAAGCAAAAAGGAAAAATTAATAATTGTGTGAAGAGACAAAAAATATATATTTGAAACAAAACTGAGTTAATTTGCGAGTTCCTTGTCACTTTCTTCTTCATGTGCCACACCATGTTTTCTTCTGAACAGAGCTAAGTTATCCTGCTGAAGCTTCAATTTTTATTCTTGTACCTTCTATCTTAAATTGTTTTAATTTTTTGCCAATCAACTAGGCAAATTCTTCAGGGACTGAAACATTTCTTTGGATTTGTAGTAAGCAATTGAAAACTATTTACTATTTCCGTATCCCAGATCCAAAATTTCATCGAAAGATTTTTCAATTGAATCATATGAAAACCCGTACTTTGTTCTCGAAGGTGACTTAGACATAGCCAATTCTTTTCTAAATCTCCAAGTCTTTTACTCTCGAGTTCTCTCCATACTGAAAGATCTATAAGAATTTGCTCACTAGCCTGGGAGAATTTTTTAAATTTGAGAATCTTGACAGTTTCGGTACCAAGTTCAAACTGGATGCAGTAACTCACCCGTTCTACTATGATTGGTTTAAGCTTTTGGGATAGATTTCTGTTTCTTCTAAAAATTCTACCCATGTTGATAGAATGAGCTGAACTGTAGGAGATTTTCCAATAAACTAAAATCTATAATTTTCAACTGAAGATTTTGCTGACGTTCCCTAAAACTTTTTGAGTTCATTCAAAAATTTTTCAACACTTCGTTGACTTAAATTTTTTCTAAAGGGTTTTGTAGAATAAATAGTTTTTTTTTGTCCTGAAAATAATTATGAACGTTTTTTTAAAAAAGAAGAATTTCCTTGAAAACTATTTCTAAGAATCACAACCTTGGCTGAGTATCTTCATTTAGATTTAAAAAACTAGCAAGTTCAATAAAATCTAAAAATGTTTTGATCAATCTCATTACCTTAGAATTAGGTCTGGAGTTCTAATTGACTAATTTTTTTTTGGATAATTCCAGAAGTTAATGTGCAATTACCTTTTACAAAATTTGAGGAGTTATTCTGTAGATTCTAAAAATTAGAAAATTCTAGAAGTTGATGAATGATGACGTCAATTTCTCTGGTGGAAATATTTTACAAGTTTTACTGTTCAGTTGTGAGTGCTAAAGTGTAATGAAGTCATTTTCTCAGGTAAAATTGCTTTATTTTTGCCTGAATAATTTAAAAGACACCTTCTTAGCTCCGTCGAGAATCATGTCAGAACCTCGGATTGTTTTTTTTTTCAAATAATTTTTTTAATGGTAATTGAAAATTTGTTTTAAAAACCTTGTCAAACTTTTTTTTCCAGCTTGAGCAGCTTATAACATTTAAAATCATAGTTCTTTTTGTGTGGGCAAAAAAAACGGTCAAGAATTTTTGCAAGATGCTTAAAATTTTTTTGAAATCTTTTTTCAATTTTTAAAAAATGTTTAAGATTTTTCACAAGTGTGCAAAGATATTTGAGATTTTGGTAAAATGCATGTTTTTTCTTTATTTTTTCAAAGATTATGCAAAATTGTACATTATTTTCTTAAATAATTAAACAAAAAATGCAAAGTTTTAATGAAAAACAAAACATATTGACTTATTGCTTAAAAACTTCTATATTGATGACTTTCATCGCTAACCTATGTTAATACATTGGTTTTCTATTGTTTCTGATCAACAGACATGCAAAAATTAGTTTTCTAAAGGATTAAATTTTGAACAAAAAAAGAATTTCATAGAGAATAATAATTAACTGTGCAAGAAAAATTGTCATAATTTATTTGGACAAGATGCTAAAAGTATTGATCATTTCTTATAAAAAACTCGAGAAGTGTTCATTTTTTTGACAAAATGAGAAATTTGTTTCACTTTTTTCGACAGAATACAATTTTTTTTCAATTTTTTCAGCAAAATGTGAAAAGTATTTTTTTTTCAAGCGTATGAAATAAGTGTTTGACTTTTTTCCAACAAATGCGGAAAACAAATTACTTTTTGCTTCCAACTGCGAAAAGTGTTTCAATTTTTTTGACAAGATGCGAAAAGGGTTTCACTTTTTCCGACAAAATGCGAAAAGTTTTTCACTTTTTTCCTACAAATTGCGAAAATTGTTTCACTTTTTTCTACAAAATGCGAAACGTGTTTCAATTTTTTTGACAATTTGAGAAAAGTACTTCATTTTTTTCCTACAAAATGCCAAAAATATTTCATTTTTTTCATTAAAAAGCAAATTTATGTGAGTTTGTTTTTGACAAGATGCAACAAAAGATCAGGTATTTTTCCTTGTGTACAAATTTTCTATTGTTTCTTCTCTAATCTGTTTGCAAAAAAACAATCACGATTCTTAAGATGTGTGCGAAATCAGAGTGCTACAAAGTAAATATCAAAAAAAAACTATTTACAAAAAAAGATATTCAATCATAGAGCTGTTAAGAGTTCTGGAGGTTCTCTATAGAACGCAGAGCAGGACGAGGTTGTAATGGTTGTTGTCGAGCTGGAGGTGACATTGGTTCCGATAAGCCTTCATCTTCACCTTTGTCATGGGGTTTTCGGCTGATCCTGCTTCCTCCCAAGGAAAGAGGAAATCTTCCACTGGTTGAGCCACATATCTAGAGTCAGGAGTGTTGTGGTAGTTCATTCCCACTTGCTCAGCCACGTCCTCCATCATTTGCACTTCTCCAAGCTGGCTCTCTGCCATGGGTATTTGCATCATACGATGTTCGTTGAAATCCCTTCGCATCACTTCCACCATATACCAGACTTGGATTGGGATATCGATTCGTGCCAAAAAAACCTCCGAGACTCTTTCTCGCACTTGAATTTGCACTAGATCAGGCGAAAGTTCTACAGAGTACATGAGTTGCTGTTTTGCACTGAGAAGATCATTTTGAGTAATAATTTAAGTTAAAAGTAAAAACAAGAAGGATTTAGTGTTGAGAGAGGATGTAGTTGACAAGAGATAAACTGAAACTAAATTACTTAGAGCTGAGAGAGGAGGTAGTTGACGATAGTTAAGTTGAAAATAAACAAATACCTTCAACTCGATTGTGTGGGTTCAACCAATCAGAACTGACTTTCCATATTTGGTCTGTAGTCGTCTCCAATCAGGTTTTAGCGTCCTTTTTTGGAAATTCTATAGAAAAGTCGTCTCCAATCGGAAACAAAGTTCCATTTCAAAACTTAGAGACATTGTCAATTCAATCACAAAAAAAT
This sequence comes from Symsagittifera roscoffensis, assembly GCF_963678635.1. Lineage (NCBI taxonomy): Eukaryota > Metazoa > Xenacoelomorpha > Acoela > Convolutidae > Symsagittifera > Symsagittifera roscoffensis. The sequence goes on along the minus strand of NW_026971680.1, from coordinate 15,820 downwards.
CTTTTGTTTTTGTTGTCGTATCCAATTAGAGAACCCGTTTAAGGATTTAAATCTACCAAATAAGTCAAAATTTTTGCAAAACAAATAGCAAAAATAAATGACCAAAAGTTGTTTGCCCAAAAATACAAAATATTGCCGATATAAGTAACACCAGAAGGAAAATTATAAAATGTAGCAATTCCAAAAAAAATTTCATCAAGTTAATTGATTTTTTATGTTTTTAATTAATGGAAAATTGCTGATTTTTGAGTAGATAGTCAAGTTCTTTATTTTTGATGAAAATTTGAGGGGATAGCTCAAAGATTAAAAGTTTTTCCAAGCAAATCTCTCCGGAAATCTGATTCTAAACCGGATCAAGGAGGATTTTGAGCATTGAAAATCTTTAAACAAGTGGAGAAAAAAAGAACTTTGCTGGGTAGCTTTGGGTATCGGGTAAGGAATAAAAAGAGTCTTTGATGTATTATCATACGACTTTTTGATCAAGTTCAATAGTTCTAAAATAAATAAAATATCTTTCAATGTCAGGTGTAACTCAGCAGTAAGTTTATAGCTTTGATAAACAATATTTAAATCTTTGGTTGAACGAGTGTTTCTAAATAGATCTTTACTTAGCCGGAGAACTCTAACTTTGACAACATAAACGTCCAAAAAATTGTGAAAAAAAAAGAATCTACATCTATTTCATCAATAAGGAAATCACACGGAATGTTTTTGTTTTTATTGTAGAGTAACTCGAGGAAGTTCAAATGTTTATTGATTGGAATTATTGTAAAATTAATTTTTTTGATCCAAACTTATGTCTAAAAACTGCAGAGTTCTGATTGGTTGATTATCTTAAATGGAAAATTATAAAATTTCTCCATACTTGCAAAGTTGCGTAGTTGGTGACGTCATTTCTAGTTAAAGAATGACGTCATTGCCATAGAAGAGCCTATGAAACAAAAACTAAAGATATGCCAGACTTGAAACACAATTTTTGCTTTGACTTTGATACAAATACAAAGTCTAGATTTGTCAGAAAATCGTTCGACTGACTTTTCAAACTTAAAAGACTTCCGGTTGTTTATATTACAATATACCAAAACGAAAGAGATGAAAAAGTATATTATGGTAATTTCTTCTTTCACTGGTTAGAAATAGAACAAATCGAAAAAATTTTGATCGATATTTCAAAATTTGAAATGAAGATCGAAAAAATAATATAAACCAGACAAGAAATCTCACTTTGGTGTCGAATGTACATATTCGTTATGTTAAAAAAACAACATTAAAATTGATTGATTGGGAAGTTTCATAAACTCAGTTTTATTTTGATCCAAATAGTAATTTAAAATCTGTGAACACTTTATTCTGATTGGTTATTAACACAAATATTACTTGTGAAGGAAGGCTCGAATTTTTGATATCAAAAAAATTCAACAATTCATGAGAAGTAGAGCTCAATTCTGATTGGTTGACATCAACTTTGTAGAACATTCCATGATCATTGAAGCTCGATTCTGGTTGGTTGATATCAAGAAAGATAAAAACTTTCCTTATAAGCATTGCTCGTTTCTGATTGGTTGCACTGGTTAGAAAAAAAATTGAAAAAATTTTGATCGAAGTTTCAAAATTTCAAATGAGTATCGAAAAAATATTATAAGCCAGACAAAAAGTCCCATTTTCTCACTCGCGTGTCAATTGTATATGTTAGTTATGTTAGAAAAATTCAATAAAATTGATAGAGTTGGAAATTTCATAAAGATAGTTTGGTTCTGATCTACAAAGTATTTTAAAATCTGCTAATTCTTCATTCTGATTGGTTATTACCACAAATATTACCTGTGAAGTAAGGCTCAATTGTTTGATATCAAAAATATTCGAAAATCCATGAGAAGTAGAGCTCAATTCTGATTGGTTGACATTAAATTTGTTGAACATTCCATGATCATTGAAGCTCGGTTCTTATTGGTTGATATCAAAAAAGATAACAACTTCCTTATAAGTATTGCTCGAGTCTCATTGGTTGCACTGGTTAGAATTCGCAAAAATGAAAAAGTGTTGATCGAAATTTCAAAATTTGATTTGAGTATCGAAAAAAAAACATAATATAAGCCAGACAAAAAATCTATTTTTTCTGACTCGGGTGTCAATTGTATATGTTAGTTATGTTGGAAAAGTTCAAAAAAAACTGATAGAGTTGGAAATTTCATAAAGATAGTTTGGTTCTGATCTACAAAGTATTTTAAAATCTGCTAATTCTTCATTCTGATTGGTTATTACCACAAATATTACCTGTGAAGTAAGGCTCAATTGTTTGATATCAAAAATATTCGAAAATCCATGAGAAGTAGAGCTCAATTCTGATTGGTTGACATCAAATTTTTTGAACATTCCATGATCATCGAAGCTGGGTTCTGAGTGGTTGATATCAAAAAAGATAAAAATTTCCTTATAAGTATTGCTCGATTCTGATTGTTTGCACCGGTTAGAAACAGAAAAAATTGGAAAAACTTTGATCGAAATTTCAAAATTTGAATTGAGTCTCGAAACAATAATATAAGTCAAACAAAAAGTCTCATTTTTCTCACTCGGGTGTCAATTGTATATGTTAGTTATGTTGAAAAAGTTCAATAAAATTGATAGATTTGGAAGTTTCATAAACATAATTTGGTTCTGATCTACAAAGTATTTTAAAATATACTAACACTTCATTCTGATCGGTGATTACCACAAAAATTACCTGTGAAGGAATGCTCGATTGTTGATATCAAAATTGTTGAAAAAACATGAGAAGTAGAGCTCAGGTTTGATTGGATGACATTAAAGTTGTTGAATTTTCTATGACCATTGAAGCTCGATTCTGATTGGTTGATATCAAAAAAGATTTTTAGAAAAAAGTGTCCTTCAAGTAATTCTTGATTCTGGTTGGTTGATAGCAAACCTTTTGAAATTTCAATGACTTGATTGGATAATTTTTATTTCAGCTAGTCTAAAAAGCAAGTCCATTCTGTTTTTCTTTCACGTTAAAAACAATTGGTTCAAAAGTTCACATAACTGTTTTTGTTTATTTCCTTCACTCTTGAGGCTATTCAATTCTTCTTTCTGAAAACTTGGGACTTTCTAAATCTCCCATTTTTTCTCAAGTTCTTTTTATACTTATTTAGTTGCCATCACTGAATAGAAACGAAAGAGTTGCATGCCTTGAACGTGGCAGAGAGTACACACGTAAAGATGCGTCAAGACAACTTAAGCACTGTGGCGTTTTAAAGTGTTCCAATTTTAACTTTTATACAAATAGCAGTGAGGTGCTCACTAATCATATCAAGAAGAAGCATTACTGATAAAGAAGCATTACTGATAAAGAATCATTACTGAAGAAGCATTACTGAAGGTCAACATAATGATAAAATATGTGCTGAGCAATATCGAAACGCACTCCTAGAGAGGGTATAATTAGTTTTTTTTAAATTAAAAACTGAAGTTACTATGAATTTTTATTTTAACTGAATCTGAAATGTCTATACAATAAATTTGAAAAAAAACTTAGTAAAATTTATACAGTGTTTTCATCACTATTCTTGATATGTCATTTTTTTATTCAAATGTTCTGATTGATGATAAAACCAGCAACAATTGAGTTCATACTGTCGTAAAACTTTCAATGGCAACTGATCCAAAAATCTTTCATGTACAGTACAAACTCATGTACATCAAAAACATTGGTTGCAAGCTTGCGGAGATTTCAATGAGATAAATTTGTAGTAAAATTAAATAACATACGCTAATGAGTGCTTAAGTGTTTGGTGAAAAACTGTAACAAAATAGATATTTTTAAAACATCGACTAATTGCAACGTTTTGTCTAGTTACTATTACAAAGTTTTGCTTGTTTAGGGCTGGTAAAAGGTTTCATAGAATAGTGCGTTGTTGAGCAGATAATATGTGATTTTTTCAGAATCAAGGTTTTCTATTGTTTTTTTGACAATTTCAGAAATGAAAAACTGATAACTGACCTAGAAAAGATGCAGATTATAGGGGTTGATTTTTTCAGAACCAAGGTTTTCTACTGTTTTTTTGACAATTTCAGAAAAGAAATTGATAACTGACCTAGAAAAGATAAAAAAATATATGTACGTTTTTGCTGACTTTTGAAAACTTCAACTTAGTATTATACAACATTCTCAACCAAAAATTTACTTCCGTATAGAAGTTCAGAGTTAAAACAGCAATATACAGTTATCAAGTTGAGAAAATCATTTGAAGTTTTCGATAAAAAAAAATTATGCTTTTAATTCTGCTTCGGATTTTTGAAGTTTTGTTCAAATGATTTATTTTCCCATCAAAAACTCAATTTTGAAGTAAACTTTTTTCAAATTGGATTAAGTTGGAAGATAGTAGATGAAACAGATACGGATTGCATCTTGGTGTGCTTTTCTAAATCGAGTTTTTTAAGGAGTGTTCTTTCAGAAATATTTAGATGTTGCAGAAAATTGGAATTAGGTGCACTTGCGTATTTCTAATTCCGAAGGTTTTCAGATTATAAACAAAAGAATTGCTCTTAATTTGTTCTAAAAGCCCAACGTAAAGTTACAGCTTTGTATTCTCAATTCTTACATGTAGTTTTGAATGCTTTAAATAGCACCAATTCTTTCTCACTTAGATTAAAAAGCATAAAAATCAAGTTTAAAAAGCGATTTAATAACTATTTTGCAAAAAAAGTGATAGTTAATGATCCCTAATTTTATCTCTGCCAGCAAATAGTTTGTTCAATTGATACTATTTTCTTCTAAATTCCCCTGTTCTGACTAAATTTTGTAGCAAAGTGGGTTCAAAAGCGAAAACATGTGATAAGCAGAGAGCAAGAATAACCTTAAAACATAAAAAATTTCCACAAAAAAATCAAGAAAAATTTTTGTAGAAGCGGAGAGATAATAATCAATTTTGAAGAAGATTTTGTTGAATTTCATCCAATCTAATATACTTTTAACAAAATTTTAGATAGTCAGTTTTAGCAGTTAAATGTTCACTTTTCGTCAATAATCCCTAACCTATTTTTATTATTAACGTAAGAAACTTCTAAGATAGTGTAATTTTTAAACAAAAATAAGTTAATCACTGAGAAAAAAACTGAGGAGTTGAATCATGGAGTTTGATCTAGGTTGTCATTTTACTTTCTCGAAAATTACGATTATCTACACTATTTTCCTGAGAAATCGGAAGTTTCAATATTGATTCAGATAAAATAAGCTTTAATGTTCAGAGCATTATATAAACTACTTTTTAGCTCAAAATACGGTAAGCTTTATCATATTTCAAAACTAGGGTTTACTTTATCATATTTCAAACTCTATCATATCCATATTTTCATTCAAAGTATTGTATCACTGTCTCAGCATGATGCCAATTAAAATACAATTTGAGCTTAATTTTTAACTCCACACGTTTGTATGATTTTTCAATTAGATCAGAAGCAACAAAAAACTAGTCAAAACCTTGAAGTTTTCGCAATTCTGTCTAAAATCTTATAATTTCTGCAATTTTTTTACAAAAACTTGAAATTTTTGCAATTTTTTCCAAAACTTTGACTTTTTTCGAAGTTTCAGTAGGTTTCAGCATAGTTTAAGCTGGATTGAAAACTGTTTTTAAAAATAATGGTTATTAAGTCTGAAACAATGGTTATTAAGTCAAACTATATCAAATCTTATCGTGTTTTGAAGTTTTTCGAATAAATTTCAATTTTTTTGATAAAAGTTTCCAAATTTTTGCACATCTTACCATTGACTTACCATGAACCAAAAAACATAAAAACTCCATTACACAATCTATACGTAATACTCAAAAACTACATAACACGTGCCGAGATTTTGGCGAAAAAACTAGACATTTTAACCCAAAACCAAAAAAAAATACCGTTTTTCTTATCATTCTCTTAGCATCACTTCGAAACCTTACCGTTTCCTATTTTAATACATTGGGAAACCTATTCCCTATATTAATACAATGAATTTCTAATCCTTATACCTAGGGATATCTATACACTTTTCTAATACGTGGGAAATCTAAAACACTATCTTAAAACATGGTAAGATCGGGCGCCAAAATTTTTTTCTAAAACTTACCATCTTACCATCTGAAAATCTTACCATTCCCTATCTTAAAACATTAGTAAACCTTTTTCCTATCCAAATGACTTTTTAATTTCCTGCAATGAATTTCTAATACATAAGGAATTCTATACGCTATACATGGGAAGTTCGGCCGCCGAAAAAAATTTACCATCAGAAACCTGGTATCTTAATACATTGGGAAACCTATTCCCTATCTTAATACATAGGGAGAGGACGGGATACTCTATAGCCTATGTTAATACATGGGGGTCCTCTCTCCCGACATATACTACTGTCTGATAAAGTTGAAACTTGATAAAATTATGATTGCTGTAATTATCCTAAAAGCCGCGATTTATGCTTCTCAGAATATCCAGGGTTCAAAATGTGGCCACCTTTACAATTGGTGGTTGTGGAATTATCTAAGATCAGAACTTGTAGTGGGAATAATTTTGTTTCGAGTATGCTGGTTGAACTTTTTACTGAAACAATTTCGCAAAAAATGATTAAATATTCAAACTCTGTACAGGCTTTTTTACATATACTGCAAACGCCTTCCGAAACTATTTTACAAGCTGTCTTCATCATCTTGTGACAACTTTTCAACATCATCTCCAATAACACTTTTATCGCTCAAGTTTTCCAGGTCCTGTTCTATATCCTCTAAATGACTATCAGGCTCAATTTGAAGCTTCGTGTTTGACGACCTCCTTCGAATCACAGGACTATCTGGAGGAGGTGGGATTCCCGCATCTCCAAATTCGTCATCGACTTCACCGAGGTCTCCCAAAATCGGCTCCCACCCCGGAAACCCCCCGACTCTATGGAACCCGAGTGAGCTCCCCCCACCTGAGCTGTAACTTCCAGACCACGAGATGACAGATGTACGACTAACCGCATCCACTGAATCGCTGTCCGAGTGTGACTCGTGAGAAATCTTGGAAATATCGGTTCCCATGCTTCTGAACGTCGGAGGATCCTGCTGTAACAATAAAGTAAAAATAAAAATTGAGCTCTCTGCCTATCGATGTAGATGTGTATAAGAGCTGTTAGATTAGCCAAGTTACTCCATTTTGAAAATTTTTTCACACATTTTGGACTTTTTATTTTCAAAAATCCAAAGAGCCTAAAATTTTCAAAACAGTTTCATATAAATCCTTAAAATCATGTTCCAAGGTATCAAGAAAATTAAGAAAGCAAATAAAAAGGACAGAGCAGTTTAAGTTAAGTAAAATAATGTGGAGCTCTATTTAGGAGCTTAGCGTAGATAAAAAGTCATTTTGTGAGGGCAGCAGCTTCTGAGCCCAACTACCAGGCAAATGAAAAACTGATGATAAACTCAAGGAAGCATAAAAGATCTTCAAACAAATGAGCTGTGGGCTTTTTAAACTTCCGGAATAATTGTTCCGACTTTCGAAGAATTTGCGGAGTATTTACAAAAATTATTTCTCTGTGCATCATGAAGCAACGCATTCTCTGAAGCAACGCATTCTCTGTGCATCATTGTTGTTTTTTCTTACTCTCTTTGCAAAAAATAACATAAAATTGGCATTCTATAATTTTATTTCTATGTATTTGATGAATCAACGCATTCATTCTTGTTTGGACACTTTCAAAAAAAACATGAAAGGTATATTCTACAAAACTAGTTTCTCTGTGCCTCATGAATTAACACATCAATTATAATTTTGACGCAGTCAAAAAATAGCGTTAAATCGATATTCTAAAGTGTTACTTCAATGTATCTCATGAATCAACGCATTCATTTTTTTTTTATAATACCATTATTCTAAACCAAGAAAAAAAACCTTAAGCAGATATTCTAAAAGTATTTTTTTTCTATGTAATTGATGAATGAACGCATTTTTTGTTGTTTACTCACTTTCAAAAGTGTCAGAAAACTACGAATGCGTTGATTTATGACGTACAGAGGAAAATTTTTTGTAGAATATGTATTTAGTGTTTTAAATAGATATTCTACAAAAATTATTTCTCTGTGCCTCATAAATCAACGCATTCGTAGTTATGTTGACACTTTAAAAAGATAACATTAAAACAACAATTTTAAACAATTTTTCTATGTATCTGATGATTCAACGCATTCATTGTTGTTTGGACGCTTTCAGAAAATTAAAATAAACAAAAATTCTGAATTTTTTTCTATAAACCTGATGACCTAAAAATTTCATTTTTGCTTGAACTTATTCAAAAGAATAACTCTAAACGGATACTCTAAAAACTTTATTTCTATGTGCCTGATGAATGAAGGCATTTAATGTTGTTTGGACAATTTCAAAAGCAAACTTCAACAGATATTCTAGAGAATTTATTTCTTTGTGCCTCATGAATCAAGTCATTCGTTGTTACTTTCGAAAACTAGCACTAAAGCATTATTCCATTGTTTTTACAAACCTGATGAATCAACGCATTCATTGTTCTTTGGAAACTTTCAAAATGTAACAATGAACAGATACGGTGCAAATTTTGTTTCTCTTAGACGGGATTCTACACACTTATTTTCTCTGCGCTTGATGATTCAAAGCAATAGTTGTGTTTGAACACTTTAAAAAAAACAATAAAAGAGAGTTCTGAATTTTTTTCTATGTATTCGATGCTTCAACAATTTCAGTTTTGTTTGGACTTTTTCAAAAAAAAAATTTTTAACGGATACTCTGACAAATTTATTCCTTTCTATCTGATGAATCAAGGCATTCATTTCTGTTTAGAAACTTCTGATAAATAATCTTAAATTGATTTTCTTCAAATTTTACCCTCTGCGCATCATGAATCAACGCAATCATTGTTTTATGACCCTTTAAAAGATAACAATAAACCATTATTTTGTATTTTTATTGCGTACCTGATGAATCAACGCAATCATTGCTGTTTGAACACTTTCAAAAAATAACAATAAACAGATATGCTAACTTTTTTTTTCTCTGTACCTTATGGATCCCATTTAATTATAGGACCCCTTCAAAAAAACCGTAAGCGGTTATTCTAAAAATTTTATTTCTATGTACCTGATGAAACAACGCATTCATTGTTGTTTGGGCACTTTCAAAAGTTAACAAATTTCAAAAATTCTGGAAAAAACTGTTCTTTGTACCTGATCATTTTTGCTTGGAAGTTTTTAAAGAGTAACCGAAAACGGATATTCTAAAAAGTAAGTTCTATGTATCTGTTGAATCAACGCATGTTTGGAAATTTTTTAAAAAGAAATATAAATAGTTATTCCACAATTTTTGTTCTTTGTGCCTCATGAAACAACGCATTCATTGTTTTTTTGACACTTCAAAAGATAGTGTTAAATTGATATTCTTGAAATTTCTTATTTACTTGATGAATCAAAACATTCATTCTTATTTGGACGGTTTCGAAAAAAAATTAAACGGAGTTTCTACAATTTTTTTTCTCTGGACCTGATGAAATAATGCAATCATTATTTTTATTTTGACACTTTCAAAAGATAACAATAACTATTGTTCTACAATTTATTTAGTACCTCATGAATCAACAAATTCCTTGTTGTTAGGTCAATTTTGAAAGAAAATTTCAATTTTAGATGGATATTCTACAAACTTTTTTTTCAATGTGCCCGATGAATCAACGCATTCAATAGTATTTGGACACTTTCAAACGATAACGATAACTTTTGCTACAAACTTTGTGTCTCGGTAACCGAAGAATGAACAATTTCTTTAAATTTTATAATTGAAAACAATAAACCAATTTTCTATGATTTTCTATTATGTGACTCCAGATGAATCAACGCATTCCTTGTTGTTTGGACCCTTTCGAAAAAAAAGTTCAAAAGGATATTCTACAATCTTTTTTCTCTGGGCGTGATGAATTAATGCGTTCATCAATATTTGAAGACTTTCAAAGATAAAACTAAACGGATGTTTGCCAAATTTTTTCTCTGTACTCCATGAATCAAAATATTCATTGTCATTTTGTCAAAAAAAAACATTAAACCGATATTCTATATTTTTTCTATGTAACTGATGAATCAACTATTTCATTTTTGTTTGAAAAATTTCAAAAAACAACAATAATTATATGTTTTGCAAACAGTTTTTCTTTCTATGTACCTGATGATTCAACAAATTCATTGTTGTTTGGACACTTTCAAAAGAATACGTTAAATGGATATTCTACAAATTTTATCTCTGTGCCTCATGAATCAACGCAACCATTTTCATTTTGAAGTTTCAAAAGATATCATTAAAACGATAATCTAAAATTGTTATTTCTATGTATCTGATGAATCAACGCAATATTTGTTGTTTGGATTTTTTAAAAAAAAACTTAAATGGAAATTCGACAAGTTATGTTTTCTGTGACTCATGATTCAACTCATTAATTGTTTTTTGACACTTCGAAAAACATCATTAAGCTAATTTTCCAGAATTTTTTTGCGTACTTGAGGAATCAACGCATTCATTGTTGTTTGAAAGCTTTCGAAAGAAAACTTTAAAATGATATTCCATAAACGTTGTTTTTCTCTTTAACTGATGAATCAATGTATTCGTTATATTTGAAGACTTTCAGACGTTAACAACAAACGGATACTACAGTTTTTTCTCTATGCCGGATCAATCAACACGCATTCATTGTTTTTTTGGACATTTTCAAAAGAACACCTTGAACAGAGATTCTACAATTTTTTTTTTATGTAACTGATGAACTAGTGATTTTATTTTTGTTTGAACACTTTTAAAAGAAAACATTAAATAGATATTATACAAATTTAATTTCTGTGCCTCATGAATCAACGCAATGATTGTTATTTTGACGTTTCAAAAAAATCAGTAAACCGATAATCTATAATTAGTATTTTTATGTACCTGATGAATCAACGCAATCATTGTTGTTTGAAAACATTTTTAAAAATAATTTTAATTGGAATGGAAATTTGACAAGTTATGTTTTCTGTGACCCCGTGAATCAACACATTAATTGTTTTTTGACACTTCAACAGATATCAATAAGCTAATTCTCTTGAATTTTCTTGAGGTACTTGATAAACGCATTCATTCTTGTTTGGAAATTTTCAAAAAAACGGATATTCCACAAACTTTTTTTTCTCTGTGCCTGTTGAAAAATTTTAACATAATTTCGTTCACGATATTAAGCGTTATTAAGAAACAAAGTCCCTTTAGCATATAAGACTGTGAATTTTTGTCATTTCTGTTTGTCTTTTTGTCTTTTTCCTATCCAAATGACTTTTTAATTTCCTGCAATGAATTTCTAATACATAAGGAATTCTATACGCTATACATGGGAAGTTCGGCCGCCGAAAAAAATTTACCATCAGAAACCTGGTATCTTAATACATTGGGAAACCTATTCCCTATCTTAATACATAGGGAGAGGACGGGATACTCTATAGCCTATGTTAATACATGGGGGTCCTCTCTCCCGACATATACTACTGTCTGATAAAGTTGAAACTTGATAAAATTATGATTGCTGTAATTATCCTAAAAGCCGCGATTTATGCTTCTCAGAATATCCAGGGTTCAAAATGTGGCCACCTTTACAATTGGTGGTTGTGGAATTATCTAAGATCAGAACTTGTAGTGGGAATAATTTTGTTTCGAGTATGCTGGTTGAACTTTTTACTGAAACAATTTCGCAAAAAATGATTAAATATTCAAACTCTGTACAGGCTTTTTTACATATACTGCAAACGCCTTCCGAAACTATTTTACAAGCTGTCTTCATCATCTTGTGACAACTTTTCAACATCATCTCCAATAACACTTTTATCGCTCAAGTTTTCCAGGTCCTGTTCTATATCCTCTAAATGACTATCAGGCTCAATTTGAAGCTTCGTGTTTGACGACCTCCTTCGAATCACAGGACTATCTGGAGGAGGTGGGATTCCCGCATCTCCAAATTCGTCATCGACTTCACCGAGGTCTCCCAAAATCGGCTCCCACCCCGGAAACCCCCCGACTCTATGGAACCCGAGTGAGCTCCCCCCACCTGAGCTGTAACTTCCAGACCACGAGATGACAGATGTACGACTAACCGCATCCACTGAATCGCTGTCCGAGTGTGACTCGTGAGAAATCTTGGAAATATCGGTTCCCATGCTTCTGAACGTCGGAGGATCCTGCTGTAACAATAAAGTAAAAATAAAAATTGAGCTCTCTGCCTATCGATGTAGATGTGTATAAGAGCTGTTAGATTAGCCAAGTTACTCCATTTTGAAAATTTTTTCACACATTTTGGACTTTTTATTTTCAAAAATCCAAAGAGCCTAAAATTTTCAAAACAGTTTCATATAAATCCTTAAAATCATGTTCCAAGGTATCAAGAAAATTAAGAAAGCAAATAAAAAGGACAGAGCAGTTTAAGTTAAGTAAAATAATGTGGAGCTCTATTTAGGAGCTTAGCGTAGATAAAAAGTCATTTTGTGAGGGCAGCAGCTTCTGAGCTCAACTACCAGGCAAATGAAAAACTGATGATAAACTCAAGGAAGCATAAAAGATCTTCAAACAAATGAGCTGTGGGCTTTTTAAACTTCCGGAATAATTGTTCCGACTTTCGAAGAATTTGCGGAGTATTTACAAAAATTATTTCTCTGTGCATCATGAAGCAACGCATTCTCTGAAGCAACGCATTCTCTGTGCATCATTGTTGTTTTTTCTTACTCTCTTTGCAAAAAATAACATAAAATTGGCATTCTATAATTTTATTTCTATGTATTTGATGAATCAACGCATTCATTCTTGTTTGGACACTTTCAAAAAAAACATGAAAGGTATATTCTACAAAACTAGTTTCTCTGTGCCTCATGAATTAACACATCAATTATAATTTTGACGCAGTCAAAAAATAGCGTTAAATCGATATTCTAAAGTGTTACTTCAATGTATCTCATGAATCAACGCATTCATTTTTTTTTTATAATACCATTATTCTAAACCAAGAAAAAAAACCTTAAGCAGATATTCTAAAAGTATTTTTTTTCTATGTAATTGATGAATGAACGCATTTTTTGTTGTTTACTCACTTTCAAAAGTGTCAGAAAACTACGAATGCGTTGATTTATGACGTACAGAGGAAAATTTTTTGTAGAATATGTATTTAGTGTTTTAAATAGATATTCTACAAAAATTATTTCTCTGTGCCTCATAAATCAACGCATTCGTAGTTATGTTGACACTTTAAAAAGATAACATTAAAACAACAATTTTAAACAATTTTTCTATGTATCTGATGATTCAACGCATTCATTGTTGTTTGGACGCTTTCAGAAAATTAAAATAAACAAAAATTCTGAATTTTTTTCTATAAACCTGATGACCTAAAAATTTCATTTTTGCTTGAACTTATTCAAAAGAATAACTCTAAACGGATACTCTAAAAACTTTATTTCTATGTGCCTGATGAATGAAGGCATTTAATGTTGTTTGGACAATTTCAAAAGCAAACTTCAACAGATATTCTAGAGAATTTATTTCTTTGTGCCTCATGAATCAAGTCATTCGTTGTTACTTTCGAAAACTAGCACTAAAGCATTATTCCATTGTTTTTACAAACCTGATGAATCAACGCATTCATTGTTCTTTGGAAACTTTCAAAATGTAACAATGAACAGATACGGTGCAAATTTTGTTTCTCTTAGACGGGATTCTACACACTTATTTTCTCTGCGCTTGATGATTCAAAGCAATAGTTGTGTTTGAACACTTTAAAAAAAACAATAAAAGAGAGTTCTGAATTTTTTTCTATGTATTCGATGCTTCAACAATTTCAGTTTTGTTTGGACTTTTTCAAAAAAAAAATTTTTAACGGATACTCTGACAAATTTATTCCTTTCTATCTGATGAATCAAGGCATTCATTTCTGTTTAGAAACTTCTGATAAATAATCTTAAATTGATTTTCTTCAAATTTTACCCTCTGCGCATCATGAATCAACGCAATCATTGTTTTATGACCCTTTAAAAGATAACAATAAACCATTATTTTGTATTTTTATTGCGTACCTGATGAATCAACGCAATCATTGCTGTTTGAACACTTTCAAAAAATAACAATAAACAGATATGCTAACTTTTTTTTTCTCTGTACCTTATGGATCCCATTTAATTATAGGACCCCTTCAAAAAAACCGTAAGCGGTTATTCTAAAAATTTTATTTCTATGTACCTGATGAAACAACGCATTCATTGTTGTTTGGGCACTTTCAAAAGTTAACAAATTTCAAAAATTCTGGAAAAAACTGTTCTTTGTACCTGATCATTTTTGCTTGGAAGTTTTTAAAGAGTAACCGAAAACGGATATTCTAAAAAGTAAGTTCTATGTATCTGTTGAATCAACGCATGTTTGGAAATTTTTTAAAAAGAAATATAAATAGTTATTCCACAATTTTTGTTCTTTGTGCCTCATGAAACAACGCATTCATTGTTTTTTTGACACTTCAAAAGATAGTGTTAAATTGATATTCTTGAAATTTCTTATTTACTTGATGAATCAAAACATTCATTCTTATTTGGACGGTTTCGAAAAAAAATTAAACGGAGTTTCTACAATTTTTTTTCTCTGGACCTGATGAAATAATGCAATCATTATTTTTATTTTGACACTTTCAAAAGATAACAATAACTATTGTTCTACAATTTATTTAGTACCTCATGAATCAACAAATTCCTTGTTGTTAGGTCAATTTTGAAAGAAAATTTCAATTTTAGATGGATATTCTACAAACTTTTTTTTCAATGTGCCCGATGAATCAACGCATTCAATAGTATTTGGACACTTTCAAACGATAACGATAACTTTTGCTACAAACTTTGTGTCTCGGTAACCGAAGAATGAACAATTTCTTTAAATTTTATAATTGAAAACAATAAACCAATTTTCTATGATTTTCTATTATGTGACTCCAGATGAATCAACGCATTCCTTGTTGTTTGGACCCTTTCGAAAAAAAAGTTCAAAAGGATATTCTACAATCTTTTTTCTCTGGGCGTGATGAATTAATGCGTTCATCAATATTTGAAGACTTTCAAAGATAAAACTAAACGGATGTTTGCCAAATTTTTTCTCTGTACTCCATGAATCAAAATATTCATTGTCATTTTGTCAAAAAAAAACATTAAACCGATATTCTATATTTTTTCTATGTAACTGATGAATCAACTATTTCATTTTTGTTTGAAAAATTTCAAAAAACAACAATAATTATATGTTTTGCAAACAGTTTTTCTTTCTATGTACCTGATGATTCAACAAATTCATTGTTGTTTGGACACTTTCAAAAGAATACGTTAAATGGATATTCTACAAATTTTATCTCTGTGCCTCATGAATCAACGCAACCATTTTCATTTTGAAGTTTCAAAAGATATCATTAAAACGATAATCTAAAATTGTTATTTCTATGTATCTGATGAATCAACGCAATATTTGTTGTTTGGATTTTTTAAAAAAAAACTTAAATGGAAATTCGACAAGTTATGTTTTCTGTGACTCATGATTCAACTCATTAATTGTTTTTTGACACTTCGAAAAACATCATTAAGCTAATTTTCCAGAATTTTTTTTCGCCGTAACTGAGGAATCAACGCATTCATTGTTGTTTGAAAGCTTTCGGAAAGAAAACTTTAAAATGATATTCCATAAACGTTGTTTTTTCTCTTTATGAATCAATGTATTCGTTATATTTGAAGACTTTCAGACGTTAACAACAAACGGATACTACAGTTTTTTC
>NW_026971679.1:0-2000 GCF_963678635.1 Symsagittifera roscoffensis | reverse complement strand
TTTCTGTGTAGGTTCAAAAATGTAGGCCCGCATATTTCCATTCCAACTCTGGATTTTTATTTTGTTTCGTTGATTAATTAGCAAGTCTGTATAACATTATGACAATTAAACAATTTTGAATACATTCTGATGTACAAAATTTTTTTTATATACAGTACAACAAGACTGCAGCAAAGCCCTGATTGTTCCGACTGCTCATTAATTGGTCCCGAGTCGTTTTTGGTATATGAAACATTGACAAATTTTAATTTAAGGCTGATCAAAGTGTGAAAATTTGAGTCGTTTATGTAATTAATGAGACCTACTAGATTGACAAACTTTAATTTAAGGCTGATCAAAGTGTTAAAATTTGAGTCGTTTATGTAATTAACGAGGCCTATTAGCCCCAATTTAATTTGGAACGATTATGAGTGCTAATAATTTGCCACGCATAAATAATTGGCCTATTGAAGAAAATAGCAAAAAATTATTCCAATCGGCATAGCTGCACTTTAGTCTAGTGCAAACATACTCGCTTGGCAATCCCAAGATTTCCGGTTCAATGCCCATATGCAATGCAGTCAAATATTCTATAATCAGTCTGAATAAACAAACACCACGGGCATATATATTCCTCACTTATATATGCCCGGGGAAAGTCGGTACAATAACGTACAATACAGCAGATCTCCCATTTAGTATAAAAAAGGAAAAACTGGGTCTTCTTAGTAGACCAATGAAAAAGAACTAACGCATAATTGATTGACACAAAAGGGCGCTTAGGTGGGGTTGAGCTTTCCGAATTAAGACAACCATCTCACGGTAAGTAAACGAAAATCTATCAACTTCAAAAACAAAAATCTCTAATTTAGCGGCAGAGACGAAGGGGAGAGGGGTTTACTCTTGATGGAGGGACCGAATATTGGAAAACTTTTAACCAATCACAATTGTGAAAAGTTTTAATTGGCTAATCAACTTTTGCAGAAAACTGAAGTCAGAACATGAATAATAACAGCTCAGCAAAGTTTTGCGTTACAGTTTCGTCGGAGCTATGTAAAGTTTTCTCCTGGATGGTTAAAACATTTGATAAATCGGGTTGGGTTGCACTAATTGATTTTATTTTTATACTTACTGTTTCGAAGACTTTGACGGTTTGGTATTTGCCAGTGTCAAATTGAGATATAGCTCAAACCACAAAAATTTTTTGGTTATTATAAAAAAAACAAGACGAGATACAACATCATGGTTATACCGGCCCTTTTCCTTGAGCCCTGGCTGCTTGATTTGCCCACCGAATTCCATAAAACAAGCAGATAACAAAGCCTCGTTCATAATTGGAAAAACCAATGATGCATCATTTAAACAAGAAAGCTTTCCAAAGCTGTTACGGCATGCTGCTCTGATGATCGGCGATAGTTTGTGAATTTTATTTTTCAATGATTTTTGACTCAATTTCAAATCAAATGCTTTCTGGACAAAAATTAGCCATTTCTTGTTTAAATCGTCACATTGGCAAAATTTTTTATATCATAGAAATCATGAAAAACCCATCTAAAGCCAAAAAATTGGTACAGTGTACCAACTACGAGAAGTTTAGCTGTTAGCTCTAGAAAAAGTATTTCGCTTCTCGAATTCGAGCAATTTTAGTTGCAAGCATCACGCTTTTTTCTCTTGTTGAAAAATGCTTGGCCTCAATTTCAACAACAAAGCGACAACTACACATTAGGTCACGTCAAGTACAAATCAATGAATTCAACCTTTGTACAAACCGATAGTTCAACTTTTCTAATCAACGCCTCGGAAAAACAAGAAGTTAAAGTTATTGCTACAAAAAACAATCCAGTCTTTAATGTTTGGAGATTTCTGACTGAAATTTTCTACTCCAAGCAATGGATTGGATCAAGTTATACAGTTCAAGGATCTTCTTCTACTAAAAACGGAATCTCCTCCTTACTATTCAAGATAGAGGGCAAGGTAAAATTGGTATCTCGCTTTGTTGTATCTCGCTTTGTTGCTATGAA